>NC_142025.1:91427780-91667780 GCF_049901735.1 Notechis scutatus | reverse complement strand
AAAATAGCTTTCTTTTGGTTTAGTGATCCTTTGGACGGAGAGGGTTTTCTCTATTGGACTGCCTTGCTAAGGGTGATTCCCTCCCCCCTATCAATGATGTACTTTTATGCTGGTTTATCTTTTTTTTTGAAAACCCGGTTGATGATCTTAAAAGATAGCATGTATGTGTTTCAAAATAAAATGCAATTTGAAGCTGTCATCATTTTTAAGTTCAACCGGTTCCCAATTTTGTAATTTTATATCACCCAATCCCAATATTACCAGTATAAGATATCACGCTGTAAACATAGTGAAAAAATAGTACTATTCTTTGAATATGCAAAGATATTCAAAACACAGAGGAGGGGAAAGCAGGGACTCATTTTCCAATGAAACCTAACTGCTAAAACTTGCAACATTTCATTGTGATGGTGCTTGTTTTTTATTCTTCAGAAATGTCATTGGGCACAGTGTCAGGATTATGTGTTTCTAATGCTGTTTAAATGGAGTTGGGGCTGTTTGGGAAATCTTGAATAATATAATCAAAGGTATGAAACTCAAAAACAAATTGCGATGGCATTGCAAGGCATTTGCAAGAACAGCCTGGCATAGCAGAATTGTGTGTTTTGTAATCCCCCCTGCCCCCCCGCCTCCCCCCCCCCCCCAAGCAGGATGCACGAGCGCACACACACAATTCCACCCCAGTTGCTTGCAGCTGATTTTGGGTCCATCAGTAGCAGACAGGACTTGGGAGTTGAGCCAAGGGAAAGGCCTGGCACGTGTCATGGGCATGGGGCAATGGCGCTAGGCTCACCGCCTCCTTGCAGGAGCGACCTGCTTTGCCACCCCATATGCCAAGTCCCCTGTGCCGCTGCCAGACAAGTTTGAACGGCAGCCAAGAACCCAAGATGGAGTCAGCTGCGGCTTTGACCTCTTCTCTTCACCCTGCACAAACAGCTCCCTCTTTTCTGCACAGCTCAAAGAAAGGAACCTACTGGGAGAGGAGTGAGGGAGGCCTGGAACTGCAGACAAAGCCGATCCCAATGCAGCGAGGATTCCAAGATGAGCCAAGTCTTGTCTAGAGGTCGAAGAGACCTTATATAGAAGGGCATGTATGGTTACTTAAAGGCTCCCTTTTTAAACACAAAGCTGCTCCTGAAGGAACAGTCAGAAATGGTAATGCAAGGGGATTCCAAACCTTTCTTCACCTTTACCATTTCTGTATCCTTATCTTTTTCAAATACAGGGTGGTCAGAATATATTCAGAGTAGCAGGAATCACACTGGGGTGGAAATGGAAGATTGGCTGCCCTAATTGAAGAGGATATGAGGGAGCAGAGATTCCTGTGTAGTCTCCAACCATAACTAGGTGTCTGGATTTTGCTCCCCAGCCAGAAAGGAAAGAACAGAACATAGACATAGAACATATGGACATAGAACAGAAGTTACTTTATTCAAGCTACAGTCTTCTAGTCCAAATGTTTTAGATTGGAACTCTCTCAGTCCTAATTGACCACCCTGGCTGGGGTTGATGTACTGAGCTTGAATATACTTGAACCTCTCCAGTTTGCTCTATACCATGATGGGAAGGGATATTTGGAGGGGTTTGGAAACTGCAGCTCATTTGGTATAGGTGAGTTTGTGCCATACGTGTAAGATTCTGTGTCTCCTCCCCTTTGGTATTTTGAAGTTTTCCTTTCCTTTGCATTTGTGAAGTTTGTTTGGGAGCCTACATACCTGGGATCGAGTTATCTAAAAATGGCAGGAAACCAAGCCATCGTTTTTCAACAATAGATATAATAAAGGTTGGTATAAAGACAGAGGCAGTGCAAAATGGAGTGCAAAAATGAAGTTAATTTGTATGGTCCTAGGATACAGGCTGCCATTTTAGAATCAAATCCTGGTTTCTTTTCTTGGACTTGAAAAGGAAGTGGAAGCTGTTGAGATAACATAGTTATGAATCTAAGACATCTCTGATTCAGACATCAGCTTGATGGGAATTTGCAATGGGTGCATGATTTTGTACATGGGAACAAGAAAGAGGCACACGCAGAGGTGGTGTTCAGCCAATTCTGACAGGTTCTGGAGAACTGGTAGCGGAAATTTTGAGTAGTTCAGAGAAATGGTAAATACTACCTCTGGTTGGCCCTGCCCCCATCTATTCACTGCCTACCAAGCCCTAGTTGATTGGAGTCCCAGCTGATCGGCTGGGTCTTCTTGTGTTGCCCTGCACAGGAGAACAGAGCTGCAAAGCAGGTTAGTGGGGTGGGGAGGGAATGGGGATTTTACAGTATCCTTCCCCTGCCATGTCCACCAAGCCATGCCACGCCCAGCAAGCCTGCCACACCTGCCACAGAAGCAGTAGTTTAAAAAAATTTGAATACCACCACTGGGCACAAGTATATTTTCACAGCATAAAAATAGAATGAACTCCTGCTATTAAGAAAGTTGGTGGCTTCTATAGAAGCTTGCTCAACAGTTGCAAATTATGATCCAAGCAGTTTCTAGAAGACCTCAGAAGATGATTTTTGGGGGCCATATCCCAGACAACATATAGTTGTTCCACCCACCCTCCCCCAATTATGCTCTGCATGTTTCAAAAAGATTATCTATATTCTTCAACTTCTTGTTGACTACATAAATATTGACCTTTTTATATCTATTAAAGAGAAACAATAAGTGCATATTGCAAAACAGACAGGAATACCAGGGCAGAAATAGTTAGTCCAAACTAAATGGGATATGATATTTTTGTGGTAATTTTGTAGCTTCATTTTTTGCTCCATTATCAATAGTTCTGCTTATCTCACACTGTATCTTTAGGAAGGAAGGGAGAATACAGTCCTACAGTGAGCAAGTAACTATAAAGGCTAGAAGTTTTTTTCCTCTTAATTTGTGCTTAAGGAAAGTGAGTTCTCCAGCAATCCAAATCTTTATTTATTTATTTTATTTGGTTTGTCAATTGCTTACAAGATAATAGGTATAAGTAAAAACATAGTTATGAATATATGGATACATATAAGAAAAATAAAAGAAACAATAGAACAGGGACAGTAGGCACGTTGGTGCGCTTATGCACACCCCCTACAGACCTTTTAGGAAAGGGGTGAGGTCAATAGTAGAAAGACTAAGGTTAAAGTTTTGGGGGTTTAGGGAAGAAACCACAGAGTCAGGTATTGACATTGACCACTCTGTTGCTGAAGTCATATTTCCTGCAATCAAGTTTGGTATGATTAATCTTGAGTTTGTATCTATTGTTTGCTCTTGTATTGTTATGGTTGAAGCTGAAGTATTAATTGACAGGTAGGACATTGCAATGTATGATTTTATATACTATACTTAGATCGGACCGAAGGCGGCGTAGTTCTAGGTTTTCTAGGTCTTGAATTTCAAGTCTGGTGGCATAAGGTATTCTGCAACGAGTAGAGGAGTGGAGAACTCTTCTTGTGAAATATTTCTGGACTTTCTCAACTGTGTTAATATCAGATACGTAATGTGGGTTCCAGACTGATGAGCTGTATTCGAGTATTGGTCTAACAAATGTTTTGTATGCTCCAGTTAGTAGTGTAATATTACCAGAGAAATATTGTAATATTAGGTTAACAACTCTTAACACCTTTTTGGCTATGTAGTTACAGTGGGCTCTAGCACTTAGATCATTAGAGATGAGTACTCCAAGATCCTTGACAGAGTTTGGATCATCAACAGGGTCTTGACTATTCAGCCTGTATTTTATTTTTTTTATTTTTGTTGCCAATATGTAAGACAGAGCATTTATTTCTTGAGATTTGAAGTTGCATTTGTTTGACCATTCTGATACATACTTGAGGTCTTTTTGAAGGGTAGCAGTATTGTCTGTGGTGTTGAATAGCTTTACATCGTCAGCGAAGAGAACGCAGTTGCTCTTGATATGATCACAGAGGTCATTTATGTAGAATATGAAGAGAGTTGGTCCTAGAACACTGCCTTGGGGGACACCACTGTTGACAGGTACAGAATTTACTGTACCTGCCACCTCATTCTAAATAGTATCCTACAGTCATGGAATTACAGAACAGGAATACATATGGCACAGGGACGTGGTTTTTAAAAACAAATGCCCAACACATCAATTCGTCTTTGCTTTCTCTGCACTGTAAAATAAGGTTTGGGTTGACTGGTCCCGGTGGATCTTTTCTGACTCCTGATTAATTTAAAGGTGAGCACAGGGGACAGGGGGGAGGAAAATCCTCTGCTTTTGCCAAGGGGGAGGGATTAAATGGCACCCCAGTGAGTTTTTACCCCATCTGTTGGTTTCACAAATCCCTCAACAGCACTGCATGTAAAGCAAGTGCTTATGTGTGTAGGGGTGTGGTTTGTGTATGTGTGTGTGTGCATCTTGCTTACAAAAAAGGGGGGAAGGAGGCCTGAATGGCAGACTAAAAAAAAGTAGGCTGTTGCTGCCAGCTCTACCAGCTTGAGAGGCTGAGCCCCTCATTTTAAGGCTGACTTACCTCCCTACTGCACTGGAATCTGATTGAACAGCTTCAGATTGTGTGTGTGTGTGTATGTGCGTGTGCGTGCGTGCCTGTGTGTTTGTGTGTAGAGGCTGGGGGCAGGGAGAGCAGAATTTGGAATCTGCTTTGTGTTTTTATTATTGTGACAAGATAGCATTTCTCTCTTTTCCTAAGTTACTAAATAAGATTTAATTCAACTAAAGTAAAGTATGTTCAGGTTATGTCAAGTTACAGCAGTATAAGTAATGCAGCAGTCTTCATTCTCCTGTCTCACATGAATGTTGACACAGGTTCCCACTAGTCCTAACCAGGTTAAGGAAGCTGATCTAGGAAAAACTCACACTCCTGAGAGTTAACCGACACTCAAGAACGATGGCAACTGGTTCCCGGCAGTGGTGATTAAATAAGATTTTTGTGTGGTTTTGTGTGTGTGTGTGTGTGTGTGTGTGTTGTGAGAGCTATATAGAATTGTAGATTTGAAAGCTTAAGTGTCCCTAGCTTGTGAAGGTGTACAAATATAATACCTGTCAGTAACTCCTTAAACCAAGCTTGATTTTTCTCACCTTTGCATGGAGGAGGGGCACTATATGATCACAGACAGAAGCTATATGAACTCATCACCACAGCAGAACTAAAGCCCTGTGGGTCGTTATTAATTTAGCAATACATATGGGATATATTTCCCCTCCCCACTCAAGTCCACTATTTTGGTAAAAAACCTCTGTTCTAAAAGTTGGGTTCTGAAAAAAAACAACAGATATTTTTTAGAAAACTTTCTTACAATCCAGAATAGATATTGGGCAATCACAGTGCGATTTCAATAACGGATGAAAAACAACTGCCAGGAATAAATACAGTGATTCCTGTTTTTAAAGATAACAGCTCAAAAGAAACAAATATTCTCTTCCCTGGCTACGGCTATGTTCCTTCAGCTTTTGTGGATGGGACTCTCACACAAAAACCTGTGTGCTCCCAAGAGTGTGTCAGATAAATTAAAATGCGGCTTGTACAATACAGCACTAGACATTCAACTTTTGCATGGCGGTGGGCTGCACTTCAAAGACAGCTTGGGCCAGAACAGAGAAATGGGTCAGGCCAGGACAAAACCCAACTTGATTTAATTTAAATTAAATGTGAATTAAAATGAAATTAAACACAGTTAAAATGATTACTCTCCATGTATTTAATCATCTCCCCCTTCTGTTACATTAAAAATTACATATGATGGCAACTCTTCGAAACGCTCTAGGGGCTGCACTCAGAGCTTTTACAGGCCAGCCGTGGCTCCAGAGCCTCATGTTTTGCTTCGATGGAGGGCAAAGACTGAGTAGCCTCAGGAGCAACTTTTCTAGCAGTCTTCTGCCTTGGCTGCCCCCCAAAGAATTGTGGGGATTGTAGTTTGGTAAGATATTGTATATTCTCCATCACAGCGTTAGGATTCCTTGGAAATTTCGCAGAAACTCCTCTTCCTGAGGAAAAACACAATAGAGGCCAATATGTTTCTTTGAAGGACTGCTTCTAATACTATTTTTTTTGCTTGTAATAAGGGAGAGTGCGTCAAGTATGAAAGATCAGGTCCACACATGAAGGTCCAATTAAACTGATTTACTGCTACTGGTACTCATGCTTATGCTCAGGCAAATTCTCAATTGATAATAGACAACAGATAAACAGAGTTGGAAGGGACCTGGTAGGTCATTTAGTTTAACCACCCCTCCCGCCCAAGCGGGAGACCCTACACCATTTCTGACAAATGGCAGTCCAATCTCTTCTTGAAGGTCTCAAGTGATGGCACTGCCACAACTTCTGAGGGCAAGCTGTTGATTCCATTGGTTGATTGTTCTCAGTGTCAGAAAGTTTCTCCTTATTTCCAGGTTAAATCTCTCCTTGTTCAGTTTCCATCCATTGTTCCTTATCTGGCCTACAGGCGCTTTAGAAAATAGCTTGACCCCTTCCTCCCTGTGGCAGCCCCTCAAATATTGGAAGACCGCTATCATGTCTCCCCTGGTCCTTCTCTTTACTAGACTAGCCAAGCCCAGTTCCTGTAACCGTTCTTCATATGTCTTAGTCTCCAGTCCCCTAATGGTTAGCATTTGCTAGGCTCAAAGGAATTCAAGAGGGGTTGGACTTAGTCTGCTTGTGGCTACTTAGAGATTCCGGGCTGATTTCTGTTTTAACTCTCTCCCCAGGTTCTGTCCTATAGGATGCTGAGTATATTCTGCATATCACTTCAGAGGCAAGTGCCTGGAATGGGAATAAGTCATGTTGCTCCCTCAAATAGAAAGCACTGGATATATTGATATTGCTAAGGTCTTTGTATCTGTCCAATTCCTCTATACTGTTAGGGAAGCTCAATCAAGTAGTGTTAAAGATGTTATAATTGCTAAAAAATAACAACAATAATAATCCCATAGTAATCGGCACATTACAATACAGATTATATTCAGTGGAAGTTGCTCAATTAACAGTTATTCCATAGTACCACATAATTAGGCTGGACCCACAACATAACACTTCTAATTATTTAACACATTCTTTGATGCTTCTGAATCTCTGCATATCTTCGGTTCTTGCATGTACCATAGTACCAAGATACAGCAGCATGGATTAGCTTGTCCCCACAGAGCTCAGAGGAGGATTTTCTCCAAATATCAGGGAGAAACATTCTGCTGTCCTCTTGTTAGCCTGGGTTTCAAATATTCTGTCATTATATCATATGAAGAGACTATGTGTCATTCAAAATAATGGAGAAACACCGAACTGTCCACCCTTGTAATGTAATATCCTTAGCAGGGCCTATGACCCAATGTGGCATTTCACTATTTCATTGCTCCTTCAAAGTTCTTTAGGTACAGATTGGACAGACTGAAATAAGACCTAGTCTTATCTAAAGATTTATATCAAGCAGGCTTTTCAGGGGTGCCTTTTTATTTCTGCATGTTTTCTATTTCTACCCACCTACTCCCCAACTTGGATTAATGACATGCAACTTTTTTTTTTTTTTTTTTAGTTTTCCATCCCACTTTATAAATCCTGGACAGTTTTTGAGTCCCCCTTCCCCACTTTTTTCATGCTAGTTCAAAAGGATTGTAGGGGGCGTCCAATGATTCTTTGTTGAAAATTAAGCCGATGAAAAGATCTTGATTTCTTTAAAAAACCAGGACACTAACGACTTAGAAAGCAGACAGAATGAAAGAGGAAACTGATATAGAAACTAAGCCAGAATCAGTACAAAACCCATTGCTGTATATACTGTTGAAGAAAACAAATTCTGGAACTTTGGGATATTGCTGTGGAAAGACCTAAGGCACACTTAGCATTATTAATGAATATTACTGTTCTCTGAATGTACATATGGGTTTTCTAGAATCTAGAATGATCACCCAGTTCAGTAAATTTATTGCAAGGCCCATAATAATATTGACTATATCTCTCTCTCTGTAGGAGTGACAAAGCTGACCGTGATATTTTCTGATTCCTGCAATAATCTCAACTGGGCATCCCATACCCCCCAAAATGTAGCGCTCCTTATCCTGTTCCATGTTTGGCTGATGAAGATGTGAGCACTAAAAGGAGGAGAGTTAATGATGCATCGCGGCCAGCCTGCCTACACCAGGCAGAGTCACCCCACAGGACCGACCTGCTGTCCATGGACAGCTCTCTTGATGGGCAAGGGCTTGCAGAAAGGAGCCAGGGCAGGGGCTTCCTTCCTTGCATCTTCTTCTCCCTTGGTCCCAACCTGATGCTTGACTTACAATCACCATCCAGTTTGCAGCTTCCAGTCCCCAAAGAAAGACTAAAGTTAAAACATCTGTTAATTTATAAACCAATTTAACCATGACTGGTTAATAAATAGCGAACAGCTGCCAATTCCACTACCCTTTAGCTCAGAAGAAGGGCACTCTGGGAACTAGGATGGGAACAGATTAATTGAGCTGCGTTTTTAAAAACTCTGCTCTTTCTTGGGCACACATGTGGCTTTCTTTCACCCCTCCCCATCAATTCTCCGGTTAGAATTATTCCCCCAGAACTGAATAACTTTCTTTAGGAAATTTGAAGATTTGTAAGCAAGACGGATAGAAGTGTAACAAATGGAAAGATGTTCATTAATCTGATGGCTGATGTTATTGGTTTTCTGAAATAGAAATGCTAAAAAAAAAAAATAAGATTCCAATCCTTTACAGGATGTACTTTTTGTTCTGAATATCTTCACTTCCAGTCCCAGCATGAATGAGGGCGGATGGTAATTCCTCACCAGTTAAAAAGAATAAACTTCATATTAAATAATTTAGAGACAAAGTAATCTGAATGATGCAGAACCCATATAGGGCCATAGCTTATGTATACCAGGCTAAATTACAATGCACTGTTATACGGGAACTGGATATCATAAGTCAAATATTTTTTGTCTCGTGTATTTCAGCTCTGAGATAATCCATATCTGAAATGTTTCCTAAGGCATACGACAGATTGAATTTAGGACACATCATAGACTGTTCCTGTTTCTTTGAAAGGGCATATGGAGAAACAACCTTGGCATCTTTAAGATGCATGAACTCCAACTCCCAGAATTCCTCATCAATATCTTAATAGTGCCAAGAAAAACACTGCTATAATGGATCAATAGCTGCTGAAGTCAAAGACCTATTTGGACAAAAGCCTGCAAGTCTGAGAAAGTCTTCATTTTTCCCCCTGATATGCTACCTATTCTAGATATAGACATTGGAATGTGTCAGGTTTTCCACTTCAAACTGAAATTCTACAATTAAGAAAAGGCGACCATCTTATTGAATGACTTACATGATATTCCATACTCCCTGGCTTCTTAACTTTGCCATTTAAGCAACCCTCTCATTATAACACACAGGTTAATTTGGTATTAGGGCTGCCCCGTGATATTTGGCTATCTAAGGCAAATGACCAAAACGACATTGCTGCCCACCAATTTCAGGTACAGAAAGCAAATAGATTGAAAGACGATCCTTTCTCTAATACTGGTAGCAAGGAAGTATCCCTATGATCAGGTTGGCAGGCCAGCCTATGAAACAATAAAGGCTGAGTCACATCCTGAGCCCTTAATTCCTGAGCCCTTCTCCTTGATCCACAGTCACACTTCCTTCCTCGGGCAGATGATTCACTGAGCAGTTGGGCTTGGCTTTCTATGCTAAAATGATCCGTGGGAGTCCAACTACAGTTCTTCTTATTGGATTCATAATCTATTTCCCAAAGAAAGCAAATCTAAACCACAGATCCTCCACACCACTGCGGATACAATCTGTGGATTGGTAAGTGCCATAGTAATTTTCAGATAAGGACCAGCCTTTCCAGCTTGAACAATAAAAGGTCAGGATGCAACTGCAGAAAATGCATTATTCCCAATACAGGGATCCACCAGGGTTTATCTGGATTCGTTTCTCCCAACAATTCACCCCTGCCAGATTGAAAGCATGAGAACACTGCATGCAACATGAGAACACTGGAGGATTGAAGATGTTATTTTCCATCCATGTGGTAGGTTCCTGGGCAGTGGTGGTATTCGACGGGTTCTGCCTGGTTCTGGAGAGTCGATAGGAGCGATGAGCAGCAGAGACTGAACCAGTTCTCTGCTCTAATGGCTATGCTGTTGGGCCCATCCACCTGCCCAGGCTTCCATCCTCACCTTTATCCGCTGAACTTATGAGAGGAATTTGAAGCGCAGTTGCTTTGCGCGGCACAGAATAGTGCTGCACGGCAGCTGCTGAAGTGACTGGGATCGTGCAGGCTTGCAGGAGGTGAGTTAGAACGCCTCTGCACCTGCACAAACACCTTTGTGCCTGTGCAAAGTGCACATTTGTTGCGCCCATGCACGCAAAGTGTGTGTACGTGTGCAAAGCGCGCCCACCAAGCCACGCCCACCGAACCAGTGGCAACAATATTTGAATACCACCACTGTTCCTAGGGGTGACCTTAATCTGTGTTGCCAATTTCACCTGGTCACTGTGAAAAAAATAAATCAAATTCCTTGACCATATCCTGCCTATTAGTCTAGATACAGGTCTGATTTAAGAGATCACACTCAGAATGTGACTCAAGGTCAATATTTATGTCTAGGCTGATGCAACATCTTTGCAAGTGTTCAGAATTTTTTTAAAAAAAAAATCTAGATGTAAAATGGAATGTGTGAATGTGTCAAAAGTAGTCTAGAGAAACCACATTTTCAACCAACATTTGCATGCTTTTATAACTTATATCTTGTTTCGTTTTGGGAGTCTGAGCAGCTTATGGTATTAATATAAGAAGATTTTAAAAATCAGTTAATACAGTCATAATCAAGCAGTCTGATGTACCATAATTTGTGAGCAGCATTATTTTTTCATCCCTAAATGCCAATCCAATCCAATCAGAATGGAGCTGGAAGGGACTTTGAAGGTCTTCTAGTCCAACCCCCTGCTGAAGTAGGAGATCATTTCAGGTAGGTGGTTGTCCAACTTTTCTTAAAAACCTCCAGTGATGAAGCACCTACAACTTCTGAAGGCAAGCAATTCCACAGGCTAATTTCATCACTGTTAGAAAATTTCTCCTTAATTGCAGGTTGCTTCTCTCCTTTCTTAGTTTCCATCCATTGTTTCTTGTCTTGCCTTCTGGTGCTTTGTAAAATAAGTTGACTTCCTCTTCCTTATAGTAGCCTCTAAAATACTGGAGTATTGCTATCATGTCACCTCACTCCTTTTCTCTACACTGGTCATACCCAATTCCTGGAACCATTCTTCATAAGTTTTTGCCTCCAAGCCCTTAATCATCTTAGTTCCTCTTCTTTGCACTTTTTCCAAAACCTCAACATCTTTTTGTAATGTAGTGACCAAATGGATGCAATATTGCTGCTGTGATCTTACATTACTAAGGACTTATAAAGTGATACTAATGCTTCACATGATTTTGATTCTATGCCTCTGTTTATACAACCAAGTATTGTATTAGTTTTTTTGACTGCTGCCACACACTACTGGCTCATGTTTAAGTGATTGTCCAGTAGGACTCCAAGATCTCTCTCATTGTTACTGCTTTTAAGCCAGGTTTCACCTAATCTGCACTTGTACCTTTGGTTTTCCCTGCCTAGGTGTAAAACCTTGATTTTCTCCACATTAAGTTTTGAGTTGTTCAAGTCTGTCAATTTCTTTTTGGATCCTGAGCTAGTCTTCTGGGTTGTTGGCTATTCTTGCCAGATTAGTGTAATCTGCACATTCCCTTTCTATTCCCTCATCTAAATCATTTTGGAAGATATTGTGGTACCCTATTGCTAAATGCCTTCCGTATAGATGTAGTAACATTAAGGATTACTCACTGCGTATGGTTTGTCAGTCAATTAAAAATCCATCTGATTGTGATGCTGTCTATCCCATATTTTTGTAGTTTACCAAGAAGTAAGTTGTGTTCCACTTTGTCGAATGCCTTGCTGAAGTCTAAGTATACTACTATGTCCACAGTATTTTGCTGGTCTACTAACTTAGTCACTCTGCCAAAGAATGGAATAAGATTGGTTTGGCATGATCTGTTTTTAACAAACCTATGCTGGCTACTACTTATAACTTTATTTGTTTCTATATAGTCGCAGATCTTTTTTAAATTATTTTTTCAAGTATCTTCCCAGATATTGATGTTAGGCTAATTGGTCTGTAGTTTCCTGGGTGTGATCCCCTTCCCCCTTTTTTTGAAGATGGGAACCACATCAGCGTTTTTTCCAATCCTCTGGTTGTTCCCCGGGGCTCCATGATTTTTTAAAGCTTTGGTATAATGGTTCTGAGATAACAGCTGCCAATTCCTTCAGAACTCTGGAATGTAATCTATCAGGTCATGGTGATTTATATTCATCAAGATCAGACAAGTGTTCTCTTACCATTTTCTTGCTTATTTTAATTTTTATTTCTGATCTGCCTTTTACATATATGTTTTTGGTAGATTGGGCTCTTTTTGTGTGAAGACTGATGCAAAGAATGATTAAGCAGCTCTGCTTTCTCTCTACTGCCTGTAACTTCCTTGCCCTTTAGTGGACCAACTATTTTCTAGACTTTTTCTTGCTATTCATATATTGAAAGGGACTTTTAAAATTATCTTTGACTTTTGTTGACTTTTGTTCATTCTGAATGTTTGCTTTTCTGACTTCATCTTTGCAGGTTCTAGCTATCTGTTGATATTCTGCCTTAGTTATGTGTTCCTCTTTCCATTTTTTTGTACTTATTCTTTTTGTCTTTCAGTTTATCAGAGATATCGTAATGCAGCCATACTGGTTTCTTCTTGGATTTCTTGTTTTTCTTTTTCAGTGGCATTATGTTGGACTGGGCTTTTATGTTTATATATATACTAATATATATATTAGTTTCCCATGCTTCTTGAGTTGTTTTCTCCTTTAGGATATTTATGCATGGAATTTTTCTTGGCTCTCTCAAAATTTGTTAAAATTAGCTCTTTTAAAGTTTAAGACACTGGTTGGATTATATTCTATTGCCTGTGTTTGCATTATGTTGAATTCCAATATGACATGGTCATTCTCACCCAAGGTTCCAGGAACTTCAGCTCCCTCTATCACTTCTTAGATTTAGGTCCAGTATAGATTTTCCTCTAGCTCAGGGGTTGCCAACCTTTTGGACCTCAGGGACCACCAAACTCATAATTTTAAATCCCACGGACCACTAATATGAATTTTGACTGATGGTGACTTGCTGACATTGGTGGGAAAGTCAGTCCCATATTCCAGAGCTGCAGTAATCACAGGACTAGCCCTTTGGTCATCCCACAGCAGCTGCTCCTCCGCCTAGGTGCACCGGCCTGCCATGGACTGGAGGAGCTGCTCCGGGATGACCAAAGGGCCAGTCTTGTGACTACTGCAGCTCTGGAATATGGGACTGACTTTCCCAGCAATGTCAGAAAGCCACTGCGGGGTGGTTTTCCCTCTCCTGCCATTGGTCTTAACTTCCAGTTCCAGCTCACATGGCTCTATTCATGGTAAGGTTCTACTCAAGGTAAGGCTCGGCCGAAGGGTGGGGGCCAACAGGTGGGTGGGCCATATGGGCAGTGCAGCCTTGTGTTCCTGCGCAGCCTGGATTAATTGCTTTGGGGGAGTGCTTTGGGGAGGACATTTCTCTGCAGACCACCAAAATTTTCTCATGGACCGCCAGTGGTCCCCAGTCCACTGGTTGGCGACCACTGCTCTAGTTCCCTTCTCTATCTTTTGAATGACAAAGTTGTCAGCTAAAAGTTGCTGTTTTGAAGAGTCATGTTTCTATGGTTCTCCAAAAATATACTAAGAAGGAAGTAGTCTGTAAATCTGGCAGTAAGCCATTCCAAAAGAGGGAGTCGTCCCTGGGAAAGCTTGCTGAAGATGGCACTCCTTTGATTATGAGTCCTTCAACAAACCCTTTCTCCCAGACTGATAGATCCAACTTAATCACAGAGATATCCAGGTTCAGAGTCGTCTAGATGTTTAAAGATGGCAATGATATAATAACACAGTAATCTAATCTAAAAATAAAAGGACATGAATGACTGCAAGTAAAGCTTTTGATAGAGGAAAGAGTATAACTGACATACATTACATAATTGTGAAAAAACCCTTCTGGCCATAGCCTCTACCAGTTAGAGCTGGAGATCCAGGGTGATCGCCATATTGCAGGTCACTTTAGTCAGGGTTATCTAGAATGAAACAGATTATTTCTAGGCTCAAATGATTTCCAAATCCACAGGGACTAAGAACAAGATTCAACTTGAGCTTGGTTTTCTGCTTTCAGATTCATAGCCTCCAGGAACTGGGTCTAAATTTTTACCACATCTATTTAGCCTAGAGTAAAGTTATATAAATGCAGAGATATAGAGAGATACTATACATTAATGTGTTCATTGAGCCATTGTTTTAAATCCGGTCTGGAGAATCCAATGTGGAAACGGCAATTTTCTAGGTTACAAAATAGTTGTCTCCATTTGTGCAACCTTTTGACCCTAGATTAGAATTGCACTTCAGATTTTAAGTAATATTTGCCTTTTTCTGATTTTAATTTACATTTTGTACAGGGCTTTTACTAATGATGAGGTGATTTCTTTTTTTTTTTTTTGAAAACCACACAGTGGGAAGCAATTTCCAATATCCTTTGTTCTGTACATGTTGATGGGGGCTGATGGGATTTATACTTCAGCAAAATCTGGACAGCCAGATTCCCATCTTTGCCTTAGAGAATCTTCAGCCATATGGGTATCTGTAATAATGGGCATTCTAGATGGGTTGATGTAATGCAGCTGCCTACCAATCAGTGAAGATATTGGGAGTTGGGCAGCTGAAGTAGAAAATTAGAGCTATATCTAGGAAATGGGATTCAGCATTAAAAGTCTAATCTTTTATGTTGTTGACTTTTTCAAATGAAACCAGTCTACTTCGTTTCAAGTAGCTTTGATATCAGTAGGGTATATGCTTTCTTTCCATAAAATCTCACTGAAGTTATTGTGTAGGTGGTGACATTAACTTAAATTAGGTTATCTTTGTTCAATTTGATTTTCCGAATTGTAACACCAGCAATTACTTTTGTAAACATTGTGCAGCCACAGCATAATCATATGCTATCAAATAAGTGCTGTTCTGTAGGATGCCCCAAATGAAAACAGAGGACGTCAGGAGTTAATCCATACAGCAGGACGAAATTCTTCAGGGACTCTAGTCCCAAGTTACATAAGGCTTTAAAGTTTTAAAACCAACCATTTGAATTATGCTCAGAAAGCTGGCAGCAATAGATTTGATTAAAAATTGACAAGATATGTTTTCGAGGTATCCAATCCAAGACAAAAAATGTGCCACTGCATTTTGCATTAACAAATGTCCAGACAGCGGACAGTTCCATCCCCAGCACATTGAAAGGGTACGTTATCTGTGGATACTTAAATGCGCGATAAGAGGAAAAAGTTACTTGGGGCACCAATGATGGTTCTAAATCTCAAAGCATAACCTCACACTCCATATCTGAACTTTGAGGAACTGCATCCAGAAAGCTGCTTATAAATAGCCTCTCATAATCCATCATCTTATTTGTAGGCAGAAAAAGCAGGAGTGGGAGAGAGATCAATGCAATAAATCTTTCTCGAGCCCAGTTTCTTAAACTATGGTCTGAGGATCCCTGGGTTCCATAGACCTGTGCAGCCAGGTATTGAAGGATTTCCAAAATTTAAACCAATCTCTTAGTATTATTTTTTTTATTTGTTTAAAACAAGGTTTTTCATGAAAAAATATTTATGTTAATATCTAACAAGTTCAATACTGTTATTTTTACATGATTCAGTAAATATTCTACATTGAGTTTAATATTTTACAGATAAATATTGATCCATACAACCTACACAAACAAAAGCTTAAGAAGTTTAAGGAACATTGTTTTAGAATAGAGACTTTTGAGTGATTTCTTGCACTCAAGGATTACAAATAGTAATGGGAAAAGCAGTTTTTCTTTTATATAACTATAAATGGCAGCAGCAATAACCATGTCAATAAATCATACCATGCTCTACATCAGAGATGTGGAAATGTGACCCCTTTATAACTAGTGGACTTCAACATGGCTGGCTCAGGAATTCTGGGAATTGAAGTCTACAAGTCATGAAAGAGGCTATAGTTCCACATTCCTGCTTTAGATCTAACGTCAGCTTTCTTCAGTCAAGGAAGCTTGCAGTGATTCGAAAAGTCCTTAATATACCTGAACTGCTTTGAATTGTTGAAAGTGCTATATAAATGTGAAATATTGTTTATTGGCATAGGAGCCTGGCAGCAGGGAATAATCTTGTAGAATTTGCAGCTTGAATTCGCTGCTTCCTATCATTTCAGAGTTTGAGGTTGATCGATAATCTGAGAAATAAAAGATCTTGGTTGAAAAGATGTGTTCGGTCTTTTCAGCCTGTATCTTTATACTCTGACTGGGTTAATATTGGTCTGAATGAAGTACCACCTTCTAGAAAATACTTCCGATGCTCTGCCCTTTAATTGATTATATACATCAGGCTAGAAATGCAGTTTTGGAATTTGGTTTGTCTCTAATTACAATGATCACATCCACCTGAACTCTCTTCCCTTCCCCCCTTCTCTTCACCATCAATAATGCATGGCTTTGTGTTTATTGCTACTTAATTAATCCACATTTAGGAAAATTAAAAGCCTACAGAATTCCCCAAAGTGGTTTGGAAGAAGGGGCAATATGCCATCATCATGACTTTAGGCAAGGGGAAGTTGACAGGAGGAAATGGTTGAAACGGGAAAACCCATCTAGCTACGATCTCCCATGGATTCCCAGGAGTGAGATCCCTACCTCCTCATGTAGAATGATGGGATACTGCAAGCTCCAAAGCAGCAGACAAAAACCATTCACAGTTGTAAATGAAAATCATAAGCAATGTCAATAGAGGTTCCAACAAGAGATAGAGCTGGCACAGGCATTGGACATATGAAATTACTTTCATTGGACATGTTGGTACAGAATTGTGAAGTTATAGTTCCATATCTAGAACATCCCAGTTGGGGCAACAGGCTGACCTGTAATCAATCCAATTCTTCCCTCAAGTAAATTAAAATGCAATTCTGCTGTATGACACTGAATGTTTACACACAGAACTTATTCAGGTTACTCCTACCTACCATGCAGCCAAACTCGTATAATCTCTGAAGAGTCTTCCCTTATTCTTGTACTATTTAAGTCCAAAGCATCTGAAGTTTCTTACTTAAAAAAAAAAAAAGAATAAAACAATAATTCTGTCAGGTGGCTTGGGCTGAGAAAGAATGACTGGCCCAAAGTCACCCAGCTGGCTTTCATTGTTAAGGTGGGAGTAGAACTCACAGTGTCCTGCTTTCTAGCTTGGCGCCTTAACCATTAGACCAGGAGTGTCAAACTCATGTCATCCTGGCAGCGTCATGTGTCATATCAGGACTTTCCCCACCTCACTAAACCAGGCATGGGTGTGGCTGGCATGTGATGTATCCAGCCCGCAGGCCGGGAGTTTGACAGCCCTCCATTAGGCCAAACTGGCTTTCCTTAATCATTTATCCATACTTCGATTATAAAAGCTAGTAGGTCCTGAGGAAAGATAGGAACATAATAAGAACCCAAATGAATTAGGCTAAGAGATCCATCTCAATTTCTCATTTTGTTTCTCACAGTGGCCAACCAGTAGATCTAATTGCTTGCAAGTAGGAAACATAGACATTTCCTTCCCACTATTGTTGTCCTGAAACTCTTATTTGGATCCATGCTGCTTCCAATCTGGAATATTGAATCATCAAGATAAATAATATTTGAAACACCTGCCCTTTTATAAATGCATTTATCAATTTCTAAAGTCATCCATTGGTGACCATCATCATATATCTTGAATAGTACAGTGAGATGAAATATTGCATGAGGAGCCCTTTCTTTTGATTGTTTAAATATTCTTTGAATGGCCTCTAGTGCTAATATTTTGGGGTGAGGGACTTCTCCTGGTCTTCTTTCTATATTTGATACACCATAGTCATATCCCTTCCCACCATCATTTCGCCAATCTAAAGACTTCCAAATATCCTAAAAAATTATTCATAAAGAAGGTGTTCAGATTCTCTAATAATTTTAATTGCCATCTTCTGCATTTCTTCCAGCTTTATTATGCCCTATTTCAAATGTGATTATCAGAACTGTACACAGTACTCCAGATGCAGATGGATCATATTTTTGTATAAGGGCATTATAATGTTGGCATTTTTATTTTCATCTCATTTCCTAATGACACTGTATGAAATTTGCCTTTTTTCACTTTGCCACATACTAAATTAATATCTTCATTGTGTTAATCTTTCTTTCTTTCATTTATCAATCAAACTTCTTAAATGCCCACCTCTCTTGTAGAGAGGCTCTGGGCAGTGTACAATTTAATATAAGAAAACCTTAAAGACCAAATAATTTAGGATCATTTTTTAAAAAAATGAAAAGCAACATTATAAAATCACAGAAATAGAGAAATGGGGGAGTGGGGGAGGGTGGAGTTTTGAAGGGGCCAACCAATCTTATGGCTGTGTGGGGCCCTGTGACCCCCCAGGCAAGGTTACACAGCCAGATTTTGACCCCTTTGCAGAAGGGCAAGAAATTGGGAGCTTTCTTCAACTCTGAGGGCAAAACTTTCCACAAAACAGGCATAGCAGCAGTGGCAGAAAAGGTCCTTTTCCTCAACCCCATTATAACTCTAAGATCTTTACCCTGAATATAATCCATCAATCTGTACCTGAAATTATTAATTTTGACATTAATCCACATTACTTTATGTTTGCATTTGACCATTGAATAATTTAAAGAGAGGTTCTGGAAATCTTCAGAGTTATTTTTTATTTTTCTACCCTGAATAGCAGATTTAGCCCACTCACTTTCTTTTAAAACAAGGTCATTCATGAACAAATTTAAAAAACACCAACACAGATACTACACTTCTTACTTCTGTCCTTTGGAGAAATGGCTTATTTATTTATAGTCTTTGTTTTCCCTTTATTAACATGTAACCATAAAAAGAAAATCTTCTTATTGGCCACTAATTATACCAAAAAAACTCTCGTGAAGAACTATGTCAACAGCATTTTGAAGCCTTTGATAAACTAATGACATTTGGAAAAATAATCAAGAAGGCAAATTAATTAGGGGCCAGACTTTCCTTAAGTCATTGTGGTTGTAAATCGAGTTGGATCCAATTTTATGACAATCATATGGTCATTAAATGAATCCAGCTAGATGTGTTTTGCCTTTTTTTAAAAAGGAAGTTGGCAAAAAAAGAAGGCAAATCTCACTCATATGGCTGCAGAATGCTGCAACTGATCATAAATGTAGACCTGTTGCTGACCACCCAAATTGAAATCATGTGACCATGGAGATGGTGCAACAATTGTAAATGCAAATAGTCACGATTTCTGAAACTGTTGTAACTTTGAACTGTTGTTGATGAACAGTTGTAAGTTAAAGGCTGGTATTCCCCCTTCCTAGACATTCTAGTGTTTATGAGCCAGAAAGGACTAAATTTCCAGATTTCCTGGAAAATTCCAATAAGTTCCTTCCCACTCCTCTTTCATAGAACTTTGAAGAAACTTGCCCACTGAAGTATATGTTTAGAAAGATAGAGGCGAGCCATTTTCTCCGAACCCAGAAACAGAATGTCCCCAACAGAGACCTAGTGAACAATGTTAGTAGTTCTTAAGCAACTGCCAAGGTGTTGCTTTCCTCCTTTCCTTAGAACTGGCAAAGCAGCTGGTGGGATGTATAATCTGGAGAAGTGTTAATGGTTGTTCTACAGAATTTGGACTGAAGATGAATGCCATGGTTGCTATGCAACTACCAAGTGCTTCCTCTGTATGTGAGTGTGTGAAAGAGAATGTTATATGTAGAATTAATGGAAGAAGCTAGCAGAAGCTAAAAATTGACAGATGTGAGAAAATGAGGAAATTAGCTTGGGAGGCAGATATCAGTCATTGGGTGGGATTGGGTGGGGTCGTGGATCAGAATTCTGAAGGAGGAGTATAAACCTTCTTCCAAGTATAACAGAGTTTTGGTCCAGGTTCTTCTGCCCCATGGCAATAATAACTCAGTTACAGCTACACTTTTAAATTAAAAGACATTAAATGTCAGCTGTAGTTACTGTACAGCTTAGAAGGACATAATATCAAAATGATATTAGTTTCGGAAAGGAAAGGGAAGGGAAGGGAAGGGAAGGGAAGGGAAAGAAAGGGGGAGGAGGGGAGGGAGGGGGAAGGGGAGGGAGGGAGGGAGGAGGAAGGGACACAATTAACATTTCTGGAATTCATTGGAACAGAAGTAGGAATAGCCTTGCAGAAAGTTAAGGATGTACACTGCTAGTGGTTCCAGCATTCATCAGAAAGCTATAGTTTTGTTGTTAAAAACAATAATGTTTTACATCCTTACCTGTATAGTGGAAATTCATTGACAATCATGGTCAGAAATACTGGAAAATCATTCAGAGATGGTAGCTTTGAAAAAGGAGGCCATGACCTGGAACATCAATAATGCTCTGTATGTGGCTAATAGTCATGACATGTAACTGGAATTTTGTTTACATTTTTAAAAATTGGACAGATCTTTCATTGGATTTACAAATGACATTCTTGATGATAACATTTCTTTTTTCAGATAAACATTCTGGTTCCTTCCGCTTAACCTGTCTATTTATGTGTCCATCATTTCTCTCATACTTGTTTGATCTGTCATGATTTATCTTTTACCAGAATTGGTTTTAGTTTTCTTTTGTGTGTTTGTCTAATTGTCTGTCTATCTATCTATCTATCTATCTATCTATCTATCTATCTATCTATCTATCTATCTATCTATCTATCTAATCTTCATGAAGGCCTCTGTCCCTTTAAGATGCTGCCGTTGTCCTGGATCAGCCCAAGCGCCTATTAAAATTTTATGCGAAGTGTAAATGGGGCAAGTCTCCAGCTTCCTCGCTCCCATCGAATGATTTATTACTCGCAAATACCACAGAACTAATTAGTATAGTAATTAATTAATACGAATTTGCATATTTGCATGTGCAATTAGCGCAGTGGAGTGATTACTCTGAAAATGAGAAACTTGGGCTTGTCAGATGTTGGTGTGAACTGGACTGGAAAGGGGTGTGCAAATGAACTTTAAACAGCCTCGCACACCAAGCAAAGGAGACACACACACACAGACACACACACACACACACACACACACACACACACATACATGGAGACAAATAGAAAGAAGACCTTCATTAGGAGAAAAACAGAAGAAAAAAAGGGAGAAAAGGGATTAGACTCTTTGTGTATGTGTTTGGATGTGTGTGCATGCATAAAAGGAAGAGTGAGGCACATTTACACTTTGCATGAACACATGCTTGGCACTACTCTCCTGTTCTGCAAACTTAGATACCTGCTACATCAAAGCTGTTGATGTTATAAAGAAAAACTCTTTCCCCTTACTTTATACTAGAAACAAAAGGGTTCATTTTATTCATGCATTTCTTTCTATGGCACAGCTCCAACTTTGCCGAGATCCAACCTTATTGTCATGCATTGCGCTTTCCTTTACTAGCTAAGCTATGTGTAATGGGATGGTGCAAGCTGTTTTCCAACCCGGGTCTAGAATTGTAGTAGTGACACCTTTAAGGACTATATTTGTACTTACTTCTTCAACATCTCTTTGGGAATATCTACCATTTCCCTCACTTGCAGACTGCAAAATCTTCCAACTTATACAATTAACTGTGGATGATCTTAGGGTTGTTTTTTTAAACATTTCATTTCATTTTGTTTTTTGTTTAATAGAAAAATCACATAAACCTATGTGCAACATGCAAGCAATGCTTTGTATGCTATGCTGACAGTTGTGTTATTTGATGGTGGAAATAAGTCCTATATATGCAGACAATTATCACTATATTTCCACCTCTGCAATTAGCTTCCATGATGCTGAATGTTTATGAAAAAGGCCCTTATGTTTATCAGAAGGAGGAGTTGCCTTAAAATTGCATTCACACATATTCAGTTGTGCTAGGCATTGCTTCTTTCTCTTGTTTCTAGGGTTCTTCATGCCATCCTAAAGCTGAAATGTGAATGAGGCACAAAATTCAATGCCTGTATTAGCTTTCTGTAGCTGTTGTTTTTAAAGATCTAGGTGCTGCAAAATTAAACATGAAAGTGCAGGAAGAACTTGCACTTTTTAAAAACAATTTCCTGTGGTTTCAATACTTTCATTGCACTCTCTCCAGTGGCTAGCAGCAAAATAATTGTGCAGGGCACAAAATCCTTGTTAAAAAAATCTGCTGGCAAATAGCAAACAATGTGCAAGTTCATGTATTGTCTGGTGCAAACGCCTATGCTCAGACACCCATGTTCAAGAACAAAAGGAGTATAGTTTTCGAGGTGGACATTGGGTTCTGGATTCTCTAAACCTGAAATAAGTATCTAAGAATCCAACTAGTACTTTAAGTTTAACGGATGGTAAAGCATAATTTCGGACATGTTTATATTTCAGGCTTTCTTTCCAGGTATCATGGATTTATGGACAGTAAACTAGGCAGTGGCTTTAATACCTCAGAAGAGAATTGTAGATTCTTTAGCGCTCTCTGATCTTGTTTGTTTTTTTGCAAACCTTATGTTATCAGAGTAGGTAAAATCTTCAGTGAGCACTGAAGATGTTATCCTATCTGTAACAAAATGTAGTGCTTTTCTGTCTTCGCTGCTAAAAACATTTTTTTACTTAAGAGTAGGCGTCCATATTTTGATACTTTTCTGATATTTCTTACATTTGAAACTCTTTATCCAACTGTCTTGTTAACTATCACATAGTTTTTATTTGTTTTGGAGCCCTGAGGAAATTTCATATAGTGCATATTGTATAGTAGAAATCTAAGAAGATCCTTGCATTGCCAGTTCAAGTGTCCACCTAGTCCTATGATATTCTGAACTACAGACCTTTCTTCTACTTATCATTCCCAGCTAAGCTCGTCAATGATTAGGGCAATGGCTCCTAGAGACAACCTAATAAGATATTCAAATATTGATTGTAATCCTGCCTGGTGCCCTTCATAATATACACCCATGCTGGGAGAGACTAGTCTGGACAATTCTGGCCTTTGAGAAACTCACAAACAGTAGTGACTTTATTGACATGTCCGTCAGTGGTAAGATTCAAAAAATTTTTACTACCAATTCTGTGGCCATGGCTTGGTGGGCGTGGCAGGGGAAGGATACTGTAAAATCTCCATTCCCACCCCACCGCACTAACCTGCTTTCCAGCTCCGTTCTCCTGTGCAGGGCAACAAAAGAAGACCCAGCCAATCAGCTGGGACTCAGGAGGCAGAGAAGAGATGGGGGCAGGACCAGTCAGAAGTGGTATTCCAAACTACTCAAAATTTCCGCAACCGGTTCTCTAAACTACTCAAAATTTCTGTTACCGGTTCTCCAGAACTGGTCAGAACCTGCTGAATACCCCCTCTGATGTCTGTGTAAAAGATGGTGATGGTAACATGACGATAATGATTTATAAGTGTCCTCTTCCATTGCATTCTACCCCGGCATTTCCTGATGAGTTTTCATACCAGTACTAATCAGCTCTAACCTTGCGTAGCTCTTTAAAATCAGCTAGGGTTGGCTAGGTGCTGTTATCTCTTTACACTGAGCATAAACTGCCTCTAAAGATGGAGGTTCATTTAGCTTGTATGGCTAATAATTGTGCAATTCCGTTCTGTAGTACTTTTGAATGCTTATTAGCTCTGGCAGAGTTTGGTGCTAGAAGGAACCCATTGTTTAGACATTCCCAATTGTATTCAGAAGGCCATCTGTCTTTCCATTTCTTCCTCCTGTTCCCAAGAAGCAAGAACATAGCAAATTCATGGGGAAAACTGTATGCAGGAAACAGGCTGACTGCTGCTGCTGCTGCTGAAAAGTAATGGCTACTACAACTACTACTACAATCTATTGCTTCAGAATGTCCAATGGCAGATCCAAACTTTACCGATCTAGCTTGGCATCCATCTAATTCTTGAAAGTCTTATTTGGACACTAGCGCTGCTCAGTAATTGTCACTCCCAGGCTCCAAGATGTTTATTTCAGAGATGTTTATTTCACAACCTTCTAAAGCTTTAGGTTGTGGTCCTTTTGTTTGTTTGATCTTAATGACACAGAATGTCTTTCTGATCTTTTTTTCTGGAGGTGCACAGCAAACACTGTAAGCAAAACAGGGACATGTTTTATCGCTACACTCCTTGTCAAATCATCCCAGTATTCATACATGGAATCATCATTGGATTGAAGGGTGAGAGTGTGTATGTGTGTGTGTGTGTGTGTGTGTGTGTGTGTGTGTAAAAGCTTATGTGTAATATATGTAAAATACATGTGCAATGAACACCATCATACCAATAAGTTCCCTGTTTGGCCAAGGTAGAACACCATGAATACACATCTGCTCAGGCTGTATTTTTTACAGCAGGAATGTTATCAAACATGTCAATAATTGGTAGCCTGCCTGGAACAAAGCGAGTTCATGGATTAGCTCTGTCTTTTGCTGGGCTATTTTTTTGCCTCCCCTGCAACATCATTTTTCTACCTTTATATGAGTCACAGCACAAGAAGTATATGCGCTGTCCAGAGGTGGTATTCAGCAGGTTCTGACCAGTTCTGGAGAACTGGTAACAGAAATTTTGAGTAGTTTGGAGAACTGGCAAATACCACCTCTGACTGGCCCCACCCCCATCTATTCTCTGCCTCCCAAGTCCCAGCTGTTTGGCTGGGTCTTCTTTTGTTGCCCTGCAAAGGAGAATGGAGCTGGAAAGCAGGTTAGTGGGATGGGGAGGGAATGGGATTTTGCAGTAACCTTCCCCTGCCACGCCCACCAAGCCACGCCCACCAAGCCACACCATGCCCACAGAACCAGTAGTACAAATTTTTGAATCCCACCACTGGCGCTGTCTGGTATCAGTCAGCAGGTAGCTGAGATTAAAATCCTCCATGCAATAAATAAATATCTGATGAAAAACTGGGATTTCTCCAGTTATTTTCACTTCTATATCTGCTGGCCATCTCCCTTCAGCACCCATTCACATTCTGTAAAGTCTCATCTGAACAGGCCCTTAAATATTTTTGATGGTACTACCTTCAGGTCACCTGAGATAATCTTTGTATTGTACCAAAGACAAATTCCTTGTGTGCCAAATAGAATATCCTATTCCATTCTGTTCCATTCTATTCCAAATTAAGAATAGGGAAGAAATCACTTGTTCATATTTTAATGAGAATGTGTCATATTCACACTTCTTAAATGCATATGCAAACCAGAATGTAATATCTATATTTTGTGATGCAGCTCACACACCCACATACTGCAGTTTAGAGTTGTGTGCATCCTTTGAAAATAATTTAGAAAAAGTTATTTGGGTTTTGCATGAATGCCGCAATTATGTGCTATTCAGTAAAGTGGCCCAACTTGTTTCAGTTTCTGAGAAAACCTGTGGAAAAGATGCTGCTGCTTTAAGAATTGCATTTAACTTTAATAAGTAAATTCCTCAAAGCAGCAATGTCTCCATCCAAGGAGTTATTTTAGCGTATGTGTATTTGGGTCTCAGGGCCCTCATCAGGCCCAGTAGGCAAATAGCAATGTGCAACCTTGGTCCCTGAAAATCTCTATTCATCTACTATTTTGGCTCCAAAAGTCCTGCTATCTGCCATAATGAATTACTCATTGAGTTGTGCACTAAAATTAACTTCAGACTCAATTTCTATAGATACAACTCGCCTTCATTGATGGATCATGCCATATTCTATCCCCCCCCCCCCCAATTTTTTATTTATTTATTGCCATGTGCTGTCTCTGTGGCAACCATCATCATTAAGTATTGTTGCTATGGCAATGGCTGTTGATGTGTGCCATCATCTCTACATTGCCTGTCTCCATCAAGGCCCATCTCCATGGTGACTTCTTCTGAGGCTATATATCCATGGTATTCTTATTAAGGCTGATGTTCTTATTAAGGCTCCATCTTGTGGCCAAGAGACAGCAGGCAGCCATGAACAAGCTTTAGCAAACTGTGTTTAGCTTCCTAGTACCCTCTTAAGGTCACCAACTGATAAATGCAACGTCTGTCCAATGGTGCAGCCAGATCTAGATTATCTTCCCTTTCCTGTTACATCAGTTCCCCCCCCCCTGCCCCCCAAAAATCTTCGCCTTGGAAATTCTGGGAACCTGTAATTTGAACATCTTGGATGATCGTGAAAATGTTTTTAAGATATTAAAAATATTAAAGAATATACGATATGTAACATATGCGTTCTAAATGGCTAATGGGGACTAGTCTGTCGTAGCAAAATAGCCATTAAACCTCTTAAGGCAGTTTAAATACTTGCAATTCCATAGTGGAATATTTAATTATCCAAAGCCATTCATAGTGTGCACACACACACATATTGGTAGGGTGACAAAAAGTAGGAGACAAAAGAACTCAAAAATAAGCTCAAGAAATCTAAAACATTTCTGGAACTACAACAGTACATTTGTCATCTTTGGCAGTATTTTTCTGTCTATCTTAAGTTAATTTGATATAAAGTATGTAATCTGAGAAAATAAATCATGATCTTTAATGAATTTCACAGTTACTTGATTTGGAATCTGAATTTGTCTCACTCACTGGAAGGTTATATTGTATTCTGAACTGAGTTGGAGCTTTTTCATGAAGAATGTTTTTTTTGGGGGGGGAGCGGGGTTGGTTATAAACATAATGCATCATTTTTAAAAGCATGCGCTAAAAGTTTTCATGCAAAATAAATGGCTAGTTACTATAGGTCAATTGTGAACAACTCTGACTTAATTTCTTGCAGTTCTCTCCAAGATATCACTCATGATCTCTCACATATAATATGTCCCTTTCTTCTAGGGTTAAAGAAGGAGAGGATGTAAGGAAAGACAAAAGAAGAGAAAGGGTGCATCATCACCATCATCCTCATCCTCACCCTCCTCATCCTCATCATCATCATACTGAGGTCCCGTCCACTGTTTTCTTCAGCCCCATGTACCATGTAGCCTCCCAGATGGGTAATTTGAAGATAATACAACCCCAAACAGAGGAACATATTGCCCATCCTTATATACAAAAGTCATTTAGTGTTAAGTTTCTACTCTTGATGACTTTTCATCTGCTGTGGTGGACTATGTGACGCTTTTCCCTTCTGACATGCAAACAGACTTAGCATAATTCATAATACCCCTTATTTCTATTTAAATTCGATGATGTCATGAACAATGAAATTATAACAACTTTCTCTGCCCTCTCTTGTTTGGTGAAATTGCTGTGTATATTTCTGTTTCTTGCAAATATTATGTAGGTCTACATATGTAGTTCTATTTCACCTGCAACTGTTTTTCTTTGGCATGTTAAATTTATAAATGGCAATTTGCTATGGCTCATATCAGAATTTTTCATTTTCTTCTTTGGTCCCCAAGTGACAATATATATTAAAAAATATGTCATTTGGAACTCTTCCATTTAAAAAATTTCCCCAAATAATGTTTGATGCAGTACATGAAAACTGGAATCTGAAACAAGCTGTCCATTACCAATCCTAATTTGAATTTAATAGAATCAAATTTTCTAAATTCTCATTCATGCTAAAGGTTCTCCTTGAAATATTTTCTTGGTGAAGTATGGTGACATTCAGTTTAGCATATGGATCTTTTGTAAGTATCAGAACCAGAATTAGTGAGAGGTCTCATTCAGGTGTCCATTTATATGCAAACCCAGATTTCTTGTTACGATCTCTCTTGCCAAAGCATCGTCATCTTAAGATCCTTCTCTGTGCTTTGATCATGATGGAATATTTTCTGATAGGGACAAGAGAATGATCTTTTTATAAAACATTGTGTATTCTATAATTGATGTCAGTGTTATAAGCAAGCCTTTCTTTAGACCTCAAAGACTGGGATGACCTTCTATGGAAGCAGTGATGTTTTACAAACTTTAATTGCTGAAAGGTTATTCTGAGATAAAGCCATGCACCCTTTTTCTCTTTATTCTCCTTTCTCTAGCACCTTATGTATAAATGAAGAATAAACATTGTGTTTAGCCCAACACAATGATCTCTGATGGATTTGCTCAAGAAATGCTTTTTTTTTCCCTTGAAGCTTCTATCACATGATATACTTTTTTCATCTGAACTGTATCATTTCAAGGGCAGGCAAGAATATCGTATTTCATAGGATTGGAGATTTATCTTTATCAGGCAATCAGTCCTTGCATATGGAAATCTAGGTGTAATATGGCTTCTTTGTGCTATATTTCCAGAGGCAGTTTTTTTTTACAACATAAATAGTATTGCCCCATTATGATACAAATAATGGTGTTGAATATATAGAACACATTGTTTGGGACATATTTATTTAATTTAATATAATCCTGATTTCAGAATAAGGGCTCATTGCAGGTAAACATTTATGAAGTCTAAAATATCTGTGCAAAATTTAAACAGATTTGTTAAAGTATACTGTTGTTTTTTTTTAAAAAAAACCTTTATATGTTTTCTCCAAATAAATGTAAGACCCACAGTATCAACTTGCATGTTGGTAAATTTTCTTATCTAGCGGATGATAGTCCCCAGTTTAATGAAGATCTGATTGGCAGTATCTTCTGTATTGATGTTTGTCAACTTTGGCAATTTTAAGAATGTATACTTCAACAGGAAGGATGGCTGGCGAATTTTGGGAGTTGAAGTCCAAATATCTCAATATTGCCAATACTGGCAATATTGAGAAATACTTCTCTATGGACCAGATGTAATGCTAGAGTAGAATACTGGTTATAAACACAATTCCTGCTTTAAATCAAACCATTAACTCATTGAGAAAATCTTCATGACACTTTGAAATCAACCATTGTCGGGAATAAGGATCTTTTTTCTAAATAAAATATTTTAAGGCTCAGGCAATCATTGAGAAGACCTTTAAGAATGCAGTAAATGTTCTAGGAGTATTTCATGATTTGGCATTCTCCAAGAATGTTTTATTGCAATTCCTGTTATTCCTAAGCAACATGAGCAATGGCTCTGCTAACTAGGAAGGAGAAGAATTGTAGCCCAGTTAACTGAAAAGCATGAAATGCATAGATTCTCATGCATAGTATTGTTCAAAGCTGAGACACACTGCCATACGCCATAGAGTCTGAAGTTGACAGACTTTATATCTTATCCATTAGCTCCTGTGGACAACTAGAATTGGATGGATTTTCTGAAATTCTCTCTGTGTTTTCCTCTTAAAATTGAGCCTGAATAAAACTTCAAATATCTTTCCTGTGAAACCATTTCATAGTTTGGGAAGCTCAAATTGTGTCTGTTACTGTTGAATGATTGGAAATCAGATTACCATTGTGTTTCTGCTGCAGATCAGTCAGTGATCATCTGCTAGTAAACCCTGATCTACTTTCCCATGCAACACTACACTACCCTTACTCACACTTTTGTCCTATCTGTTAGGGATTTCTATAAGTTGCATTAGGTGATGCTTCCCTAGAAAGTCTCTGAGCATCTCAACTGATGCAAAGTGCAAATTCCCATGTTCAGTGGGCAGTTGTGATACCATTACTTCAAGCCATACTTGCTTTGTTTCCAAATGCAATTCAAGAGATTGATGATCTCCCATAAAACTTTAAATTGCTCAGGGCTTGGGCATCTTCAAGGTGGCCTGTTCAGAAAGAGGATGCCTCGTCAAGGTCCCCAGCAGATGCTGTAAGAGGGAGCCCCCAAATTTTCTGTGGGTGAATTTCACCCTCAGAGCAAGGGAGCCCCCACTCTCATGGGCTTCTTGAAGCTTGCAAAAGCTTGGCTGTTTCAGAGGGCTTTGGGGACTGGATAGTTTTGGAATTTCCTGGACCAGGAACAGTCATTATGCATGCTGATTAATAAGTGATTTTAATATATTAGGTTTTATTATAGATTATTTTATTGTTGCACTGGCTTTGTTGTTCTTGTACACTGCTTAGAATCTTTCAATTGAAACGATATCTATATATCATCTCTATCTGTATCTATCTGTATATATGTATATCTGTATTCATAAAAAATAAAGGCGTTACACAGTGAAGGTATACAGTATAGAGTGAAAGATTGGGCTTCAGAAAAGGGAAAAAGCAAAAACTGTTCAAACTGAAACAAAGATGGAAAACCCAAATTATACTGAGCAAAATAAATCAGATAAGAAGATAGATGATAGATAGGCAGATAGGCAGACAAATATTCACTCTGTGTAAAATGTTGTGGCAGGCAGCCAACCCTGTAATATTCCATACGCCACTACTGCTGCAGCTTGGATTTAGCAAACGAGAAAGAAAAAGGAGGTGTAGATTGTGAGGGCCTGGAGCAAGTGGCACAAAGAAGAGAAGGGTTATTGCCCATCCCATGGGGGTAGCTGAGGGAAAAGAGACCATCACCAATCTGGCAGTGCTGCCATAGAAAATGGGGTCACCACACACACACACACACGCACACACACACACACACGGGGAGAGAGAGAGAGAGAGGGAGGGAGAGGAGAGCTTTCCCCAGCTTCTGCATTTTCTGAAACTGGCAGTGCCAACCAAGCTCGCTTGCACAATGTCCTCCGAAATGGGACTAAGCCGACACCATCTGGGTAAGGGGAGGGGGTAGGTGGGGGTTTTTTTTTAGCACTTGTTCTCTCTCCCTACAGACTGGCTCTGGCAAGTGCCAAAAGAGCTCTTGTTAATCCATGACATACTGTGGCAGTTTGGGTGCCAAGCATGCATTTGGGCTGCGAAATCTACCCTTTTTCCCAATCTGACTATCACACTCTTCCTTTCCAGCGTTCTCGGCAGAGGTCCATCCATTTGTCCTAATGGGCCAAGGCAAAAATCCTGCACTCCCTGCCCTTGCCCTCCTGCCTGTGCCCTCAAACCCAGCCCTGCAGCATCTATTTCTTGCAATCGGAATTAATTATGTAAACCAGGGAGATTTGCATAACATGATTAAAAGATGCAGCTTTCATTCTGGGTTGTGAGAAGATGAGGCTTTCCCCTCTGTCTCTCTCTCTCTCTCTCTCTCTCTCTCTTCTTTTCCCTTCTTTTTTTGTTGTGATTGCCAGAATTAGATAGCTCTCGCCTGGCCCTCTAAGACAGGATGGAAGGGGCACCAAAGGCCAGAGCAGAGCAGTGGAGACTGTCCCTGAATCCAGATCTGGAACTGGAACGCCCAGGCAAGAGGTACAGGTGTCATTTGCTAAAAGGGGGCTTGCCCAAAATATAGCTGCTTGAACAAAATGGTGCTCTCTCTTTCTCCTCTCCTATTGCCAAAAGCTAAGTAGGCTGACTGCTACCTATCTCCAGCACTGGTGATGGGGCACATGCACGCACGCACGCACACACACACACACACACATCATTTGTAAGGGTAGCAGGATAACTTAGAGTGAGGAGAGCAGGCCACACAATCCCCTGCTCTCCAATTTCTCACCATTTGCCATTTCCAAATCTCTGTTGCCTTAAGGGATGCTTCACTCTGCCTAATAATTCAGCGGGCCCTGTGGCTGGTAAGGGGTTCTGTAGTGACTCAGAAAAAGAACAGAAGTATTCTACCTACAACCATGCCAAGTAAATTATGTTACTGCTTACCACTGGGATTAATTTCTCATGCATCCTCCCCTGTGTGCCTTAAAGCAGTGAACCCCAACCTTTTTGATGCTGTGACCCGGTACCGGCATCAGCTGGGCGCAGCGACTGCGGCTGGTACCAGCATCAGCTGGGCGCCGCCATCTTTTTGATGAAAAAGTGCTTCCGGTGACCTCACGGAAGCACGTTTTCATAAAAAAGATGGCGCATGCCTTGCTCGTGAGCTTTCCGGGTAGAAATGGCTTTCTACCGGAAAAGCTCACCGAAGCGTGGCGCCATCTTTTTGATGAAAGCGTGCTTCCGGTGAGCTCTGCCGGAAAAGCTCACCGAAGGCTTTTTCATCAAAAAGATGGCGGCGCCTTAGCAAACCAGCGGCCGGTAGGAGTTGTTCGCGGACGGTGCCGGTCCATGGACGCGATTGGGGACTCCTGCCTTAAAGGACTCTGTGATTTGAACTATTTTCATTGGCAGCTGCAACCCAAGAGTTTAGGATCCCGGTGCTGGCATTCCTGTTTTGTGTTGATGACCACTATTAACGTGGAATGAAGTACAGTAGGACGTTGCATTTTGTGGAGCCATCTCCTACCCTCGCTAACCCTTACACACACACACACACACACACACACACACACTGGACACCTTCCAGATATGTTGGATTGCAACTCCCATTCTCCTGAAATGTGTGCATTATGGTGAGAATTGCTATCCTGCACATCTGGAGTCCCAAAATTGGGTGAGGCTGTCTCAGCAGACTCCCTGGGGGAATAGCCTAGTGATATTGTATGGCTATGAGAGCTGCTATGAAAAAGACACACAGGAACTGACAACGAGAGAGCCCTTTCAAGACTATTCCATGTAGTCCTCATTTAGTGACCATAATAGGACTCGATTGTTAAGCAAAGTGGTCATTATGTGAAACTATGACTGTGCTTATGCTCTTATTTCAATTGTCCTTTGCTTTACGGACCTGAGAAGGTCATAAATGGGAGAGTTGGCTATATCATTCTTTTTTCATTGTATCATAACTGTGGTTGCTGAACAAGTTGCTAAATGAGGACTACCTCTATAGATTTCTGTAAGCATCTGTCCTTTCCAAAAGGGCAGGAAACTATGTCAATCAGGTTTGGCTTATAATTGGAAAACTCTTTTCTAAGGGGAAAAACGATCAAGAGCATTTCTGGAAGGCTTTCTCGGAAAACGAAAGCTAGATGGCCCCATTCAGAAACAGAATAAGCCCCACTTCCTCAGACAGAGTATTCTGTGTGTCCCCAGAGGACAGTAAATTATTATTCATTTATTACAACTATAATTCTACCAACAGGTAAAGAAGAGGAGAAATCCTTGTGCTGTTTTTGTCTCAGGTGCAAAAATATGCTGGCTGCTGGCTGTGGTGCAATCTTCCTTGGATCAGGGAGGACAGACATTTGCCATTTTTTTCTCAGCCAATAAAATGTCAATCCAGTTGGCTTCATGTTGGAACTGGTAGAAATGGCCTGGAACTTTCACCTACTCTGTATTTTAAGGAACTGATCTTTATTTTGGATTAAAATATTTTTTTAAAAAAAATTAATAACCAATTTTCAATTTTCAGACAAAAGGTGCAAAAGCAGGTTACAAATATAATCTAACCTTGGCATTGAATTAAAAAGTTTAATAAGTAAAATATTGAATAAATATTACACCATATTGAAAACCTCCATTCATTGATTTGTTATTAAAAGCCTTGTTTTTATAGCCATAGTTAAAAATCTGACTCTAACCACTGTAATCTTGGATTTTCATCTACAAGTAAAATATTTCCATACCCAGAATTATGTCCTGATTTAGATTCTGAAATAGGCCAGATAATTTCCTGCCAAGAGACTCTTATAAAATTCACAATACAATAAAATGTGAACCATTGTTTAAAAATACGTACCATTATAGGAACAAAATCTTTGAGAGATGGGACATTTTTGTAATTACCCATGTAGCATGTTTGATGGCAATACATTTAATATAGCTTTTGAAAAAGCTATTCTGTATTTACTTAAATATATACTATTCAAATATTAGGGGGTTGAAAAATATATCTATAATTAGATGAATACAATATTTCAATTTTGGCCATTCATTTCAATATTAAGTTAATAAAGAAAAGAGTCTGGTTGGTTTTGGACTTTGGTGAAGATGATCTATAATAAACAAATAGCTCTATTGTAAGCTGCCATTGGTTTAAAATATTTGAGCCTCTATGAACAATCAACTCTGCTGCTTTCTTCTACTGCTATACTTCAGAATTGTTATTGTTACTTACTACGGAGTAGCAGTCACACTAAATTACTCCAAATAATCTTTGAAATCAATGAGGTAATAGAAAATTCCTCGCTAAGCAAGTTTTCTTTAGAATAAGTAAGTATTCAGACAAACTAAGTCCCCTTTTGTTTCAGCAGGAGTTTGTCTGAATACCTGTACATTCTAAAGTATTTGCTTGGAAACATTACTTAGAAAGGATATCTACCTATCTATCTATTTAGCTAGTTAGCTAGCTATTTGCTTTCATTCATGAAAGGATATGTGTATGTATGTATATATGTATGTACATATGTGTGTATAGTATATACAGTATATCCTTTCTAAGCAAATACTAAGCACAAACACATACTTAATGCATGCTATGCAGGCTAATAAAGTATCCACATTATCTCTGCCCAAGAAGGAAGTAATGGCAAACTACTGAAAATCTTGCCAAGAAAACTGCAGGGGCAAATCCAGGCAGTTGCCAGAATTCAAGACTGACTTGAAGGTTAAACAAATGAAATATGCAATTAGTCCCACAACTTTATTTTTGGGGCACTCTTCAAGTAAGAAACTTACTTATAGTAGACCTGCAAAGGATCCTAGAAATAACAACTCCAGGCAAAGTATGCCTAAAGAGAGTAAGCTGTTTAGCTTGCTTTGTCCAGCTTACGAAGCTTCTCTCAATTCAAAAGCAAGGGAAATGGGGTTGTTGCTTGGAGAAACGTATTTCATAAAGTCCCTGTGGCATCAGAAAGGCCGTGCCTTTCACAAAATCATTATTATGACTCGGGCACCAAATGCCTCAGAAGTAAGACCAGGCAACTTCCATGCAACACAGGAAGAATTTCACCAAATAGATTTAAACCTCACAGCAGGTTTAAATCTGATTTTCAGTTGTCTTCACCTTGAAGTGGGCAGGTGAAGGAAAAAGCAGCAGCCAATGTCTGTCCTGTCCCTGAATAACTCCCGGAGTAACAAAATCTACCCTCCCACCAATTCACACAAAGAGTAAATAGCATCCCACACCTATATTTTCATATACATCCGGTGCACTTGTGTTGCAGTCTGCACCTATAGTGCAGTAGGTACCAAGTAAAGCTGAAAATCTGTTAAGAAGCTGCTAGCTGGAATGTTTCACAAGCTACTTCATGTGTGTATATTTGTGTCTGCATGCATTTAATAATACCACAGGGAGGTGATGAGATCAGGAGTTCCATTTAAATGAGTGCTGGGCTGAAAAATAATTCTGCTTATTATTCTCATTCAGTTGGCACAAGAAGAAATTACACATTTCTTTGTTGCCCTGGAAAGTTATCTCAATGAAACTCTCAAAGTTAGGGTTCATTTATGGCAAGTTTAAAATACATATTTCTATTTTGCCTGGATACTTTTCAGCTGAAGTTCAGCAGCCTTGTTGGCTTCATACTCCTCAGCTGAATTCCCCAAAAGAAATACTCAGAAGGAAGCCTCAGAAGGAAGAACTGAGTGACGCATGAAAAGTGTTCTATAAACAGGTAGGGCTGATGGAGAGGCAGGGAACCAAAAACCCCAATGAAGAAAGACCTATTTCAAAGCATCCTATAGATCAGGGGTCTCCAAGACTGGATCGGGAATTCTGGGACTTGAAGCCCATAAGTCTTAAAGTTGCCAGGTTTGGAGAGCCATTCTATAAATGAACTGGGGGGGGGGGAGAGATTCTGCCTTAAGTAGAAAATGTAGGGGAAATTAGTAGACTGGTTTTCTTACAATATTGTTATCACCAAGCATACTATTAAGGATTTGAATTGGTGTTCCCCAAGCCTTTTAATTTTACTTGGAAGTACTTCATTAAAGCCAACTACTTCTGAAGTGATCTGATATCTGCTAGAAGTGTCCAGATGGTTCAAAGTTTTGAAATATTTGATGAATAAATCCCAAAGCATGGCAGTTTTAGAACTGTGTATTGGAAGTTTAACAGAACAATGGAAATTGGTCACTCCAGATTCTTCAGCACAGATAATCCATATAAACAAACCATGCCATGTGTCAAATTCCTCTTTTTAAAAAATTCGGATATTGTTTTATTTATCTCTTATCTCCATGTATGCATATTTTGGATTAAAATGGGAGTGGGTTTATTTATTATCATAACTTTTAATTCTGAAAGTGTGTTCTCACTATCCTATTTCTTAATTCTTAGCATATCTGTTCCTGGATGAAAAGATTTTAGGGCTCTTTTCTATGATTCTATGATTTATCAATTTAGAAAACAATTTAGAAAACAATTCCCATATGAAAAGAACTTTGGATTACAATCTTTCTCCACCATCTTCATTAATATTATCATTTTAATTGTAAATATTTACAAAGTCTGCACTACTATTACTATTAACCTTCTCATCACTCCTTATCACCCATCCCCTCCCAATTGTGATTGTAGGACTGTAACTTTGTCGCTTGTATCCTTACGATTTATATTGACTGTTTCTTAGTATAGCTTGATTGCTTATTATACCCTATGACTATTATTGTGTTGTACCTTATGATTCTTGACTCTTGATGAATGCATCTTTTCTTTTATGTAAATTGAGAGCATATGTACTAAGACAAATTCCTTGTGTGTCCAATCATACTTGGCCAATAAAGAATTCTATTCTATTCTATTCTATTCTATTCTAAATCACTGTTCTTTTCGAAACAGTTGAAGATGATGCATAGCAAAGTAAAAATATGGCCGTGCTACATCACAGTTTAAAAATCCAGTGAAAGAGGTAGAAAGAAAATACACAACACAATAAGCAGATGGCTCTCAAAAGTAAATTCCCATGCTCAGATCACACACACACACAAATTTGTTTGTACTTGTCTGAAATTAGACAGCACGGGGGCCAGCTGTACTTCAGAGGGAGAATTCTACAGCTGGAATGCTTGTCATTGAAAATACCCTATTAAAGTTTATTAGATTTAAGTGACACATAAATCAAATAAATAAAGTAAATGACTATTTCTTAAGTTATGTCACCCCTGACCAACCTTAAATTATACTTGCACTTATACAGTTATATAGGGATACACACAAATATCAACATTTCAAATTTGAGATGTCTCAGAGATGATACTTTAAGAGTGGGTTTGTGTGGTTAGCCATATCTCTTAGCAACCGGATAGCTATGTATTATCTTCAACTTCTGACCTGGTTCAAGAATAGCTTGAAATGCACTGCAAGTCTCCAGCTGCGCAGTTATTAAGACATAGATAAATGCCAGAAAGCTTGTTAATAGTCATAGTTGGAAAACCAAGACCATTCATTCAAGGAATTTACATCACGCAGCTTCCTCTTCTTCTACCTGGACTCTTACTTCTATTCAGATTTGATGAAAAGATCTGGCTGCATTTACTTTGCCCAGAAACTTTCATCATTCTAAGGATGTGATGATTTCTTTTATTATATGGCCTGGACAACAATGAATATTTTAAATATTATTTGTTTATCCTTTGCATCTATGCCTAGATCCAGACTGCATCTTCATTGCTGTATTGATAGAATGTGAGACTTTAAATGAAAAAAAACTGCTAAATTCTAGCCTGCCTGGCAGTAAATAGCATGGGTTAACCAAAAGAGGCAGCAATACTGCCATTCTTATGTTCCCCAGGGAACCACTTGATTGGCTGACAGGCTGAAAGGTCACTTGATCACAGAGATACTATTGGTTGGGAAATTTGGCTGTTCTTGGCCTCCCGTGTCCTTCCTAGGCAGCCCTCCAGAATGGTCTGTTATCTGCGATCTAATACTTATATCTGGGGGGGGGGAGGGAAGAGAGGAAATATGGAGAGAGAGAGAAGCCAAATTGGATAAAGTGTCAAAGGGGAATAAGGTGTTAGAAGATGGACAGGGATCCAACAGCTGTATAGAGTTGGCAGAGTTAACAGCAGGGATGAGAAAGGTTGAATGAAGTTGGCTATGGAATATGTCAAGGAAATAGAGATCAAAGTGGAGAATGACAGCAGCAAAATTGAACAGACAAACAAAATTAACCAGAAGCAAATCGAGGAGGAAAGGCCAAGAGAGATGTAGCCCAACAGCCACAAGTATCATGTTCATTGGGAAACAATAGAAACACAAAGTGGGCTTCAATCCATTTCCTACTCTACTAACATGGGTAGATAGAAGTGAGGAATTCTCACAAACCTAAAAGAATATCAGAATCCATCATAATGACTAAAACAAAGGACAACTAGACCTGGAGCTGATTCAAACTTTGCACAACAGATATAGTCATTAGAGGCCAATAGTGTTATACACATTTGTTAATGCACTCAAATGTGTAAGATATATCCTGCATCTTTTTAAGCTTTGGTGGTATGCGCACTTAGGAATTGTCATTGGACTAGGACTTTTCAACACATGTTTGCTGTTTACAGATAAGGATAAGCCAACCACCCTTGATGCATTTGCTGTTAACACATCAGTGCAGTCTAGGCATAGCATTCTCACCCCAGCAGCTGTGACTGCCATGTAAAATATAAATTGTGGAACTACCACATTTCTCAGTCTGTCAAGATGTGTTTCGAAAGACAGGAAAAAAAAACTCCTATCTCTTAAGTCTTATATTAATCAACTGATTAAAAGTTTTTAGTTGTTTTAAATCAGGCAGTTAATTAAATCAATGCAATTCCAGCAGCTTGTTACGCCAACCTCAATATAGCTCTAGATGTCTTCTATAGTTCAAAAATGAAGGTCTCATTCTCAGACATAAATTGGTGTTTATGTTTATTATCACAAGCCCAAGATTTAAGTACTATTACGTGTGGCCAAACATAAGTTTGTTCTGGTCCACAGAGGAAAATCAATTGGAAAATGTTTCTGCATGCAGCTGTTGAAATAATCCATAAATGTGCAAGAGCACCATAATTTATCACTACATGCCTATAATTCTTCAACAAGCCAAGTAAGAAAAGAGAAAGGAAGGGTCTCAATTGCATGGCTGCAGATGCCATCTTGACTTTTTTGACAGCCCTCATGTGTGTGGTTAGCTGCCCATCATAGCAGGGGTGGGATTCAAATTTCTTAACAACTGGTTCTGTGGGCATGGCCTAATTTGTGGGTGTGGCTTGGTGGCCATGTGGCTGGGCGTGGCTTGTATGTAAATATTGTAAATATATATGTAAAGATTGGTTTTTTTTATTTTTAAAAAAGAGCAACTTTTACCCATAATCAGGCAAAGCAGGCAGGCACATTGAGCTGCTTGCAGAATCACAGCTTCACTCCCAGATCTACCTTTCTGCAATCTGCTACTTGAGTCTGCACTGAAAAATAGAAGCTTCAATCCTAAGGAAGGTTCAGCTCTGCTCTCAGGCCACTTCTCCCTCCCCCAACCCCCTGAATACCACCCCTGATTGGGCCTCAGGGAAGCCTCCTGGGCGGGGCGGGTGGAGAGGGGAGGAGCCAGCCAGTGGTGCGATTTGCCGGTTCTCTGAACTGCACAGAATCGTAACAACCGGTTCTATAGAACTGGTCCGAACTGGTAATATCCCACCCCTGCATAGTAGCTCCTTGAGATGGGCAGTCATGTATAGAGATAAATTAAATAAATATGTAAATTTCCCTGCCAGCAACTTTTTATATTCTAGGGGGAATAGTGGAAAATCTTCTTATTCAAGAACATTCATTTACTTGAGACAAGTCCAATTAGAAGATTACCTCCCAACTGAAATATACTCAATGTAAGATATGAATTAAGCCAAAGCCAAGTTGGAAGAGGCTGAAGATGGGCCAAGAGCTATATGAAACTAAACTGAGCTCCACATGCAAACCTTGGACCCACTGCCATCAGAGAGCTCAGCAAACAGCGGCAAAGTAATAATATCAGTCATACTACAGCAAGAGGTGGAGAATTAAAATCGAGCCCTCGGGTGAAAAACCTGAATTTTTCAACAGGGCAAATTTTTTATTTTAAGATTTGGCAGAAAGCTACTGTGGATCAACTCACTAAGGGATCCTTTGTATCTATCAGCATGCATTAGAGAGAGAGGGTTAATTGTACATCAAGAGTCTCCAAAATCTCCAAATAGTGAGGAATGGGAAAAGAAGATGATAAGAAGAAGCTGGTGTCACAAAAAGAACATAACGTAGTCAAGGTCAGATGTACAGTCTGTAGTAGAGGTTCTAGTATGCTTTAGTTTGAAGAAAAAGAAAACTTGACAGACTGCACACTCAACATAAGTAAAAGAAATGGCTGACCAGACACTAGCCATACTGCTGGAAACAGAACCCAGCTGCTGCTGTTCCCTGTCGAATCTCCCCCAACCCCCATTGACAGACCATCAGTGCTTTGACACAACCATAAATCCCTCCCCCACCTATAAGCTTGCCAGTTTGGCAGGTATCCAGATTTCCATCCGTAGCCCTGCTGTCTATCGCTGAGATGCTCTGGGGTGATAGAGTGGGAATGGTGGCTTATTAATACGCCTGTGTCCCATTAGAAACATCTGCATTGGTGGGGGGGAATGTGGATGGGGGACAGTAGAGGTATAAATGAATTGCTACCCTGCAGGGATGCCTAAATATGAAACCCCTGTGTTCATTGGATGAATCTATACATGAGTGTAAATGTGTACATGTGGGTGATGGGAATGTTGCATAAAATTGGGGTGTTCTTCACTGTACATCTCTTCTTATTCTACATCCTTGTAATGAGCCCATTACACACTTAGTCACTGTGATCTCTCTCACATATTCACTTCTGAGAAATACAGCAGCCTGCTCCATCTGGCTCCATTGTCATGTTTCTCCTTCTCACACTTTCACAAGCTGGAGACTTCCCTTAGCATCCCTTGTTCTACCATAAAGCAAGGAATTTCACTGAGGACAGCTGGCAGAAGGGAGGGAGGAGTTCATTTATGTCTGTGAAACTTAGGTACGTCTCAGCTGACAACCCCTATCTTCAAATCCGAAATTCCCACCAACTATACAGTATATGGCTCTCAAATTCTATTGGTGCCCAGAGGTCACGGTTTATCATATAAAAGATAAAACCCAAAGGTGTTGTGGTTGCCTATCTTAGCTTTTCTGCTTCAGATACACAGGGAGTGTAATTCTCAAAATGTTCACTGCAGAGGTTTATAGTTCCAAGTGCCAGGTGGCAATGGTCAAAAATTAATACAATTCCTTTTCTGAGACAGAGAGATAGAAAGTTTGAGATGGAAAAAGAATGTTGATGGATACCTAAAGCAGTCCTACTGACAGTATAGTTGGACTAGTAGGTGGCTCTGCAATGATTATAAACCAGGCATGCTTGTCAAGATACCTTGTGTCACTTTTTGGTAAAATTCACTAATGGGCACCCATAAGAATTTTTTTCAAAATATTCAGAACATACACAATCCCAGTTATTGTTACAATAGCCCTGTGAAGAAGATAGATATAATCACACCTATGCAACCAAGAATTCACATGCTTATTCCACCCTGGTATCACCCAAAACTTGGGAGAACTCAACCATATAGCCAGGAGCAATTGTGATCTGCTGTCAGGCAAGAAGTTGTTAATGACCAAAAGGGATTCACACTATTAATATTGCTCACATAGCTCATGTGTATTCTTTACTATTTGAATGGCTCATATTGTTTCATTATTCACACAAATATCCCTGCTAGCTAGAGGGACAACATGTCAGAGTGGCTGCCATCACTGAAAATATGTGTGAATTAAGCGAGAGCTTCATAGGATGAGAAAATAATGTCTAAAGGTTACTATATTTGATAATGGCAGAGGTAAAGTCAGGGACGCCTTTGCAGTTCACAATGCTATGATTGGTTGTACTTCTGGTGAAAAAGCAAGCCACTTTCAGAAGTAGCAAAATATAGCAATTAAGCAATAGCATGGGGAAGATGTATATGGACAAGAAATTTTTGTCTTTTATGATATTTTGGTAGCGTAGAGATCATGAGGCAGAACTATGAACCAGGCACATGACTAGTTTGTTTTGCAGTTGCTTCAGGCTTTTTTCCTCACAAATTAGTTAAATCCATCTTTGGGTCTGCATAAAGCAGTGCAAGCATAAACACCATTGCTAATCCTTATCCTGCCTCTTGCTTGTGTTCAAAACAGCTGCCAAGTGATAGTGTTCTGATTTGTGAGTCTGCCCTTCTCTAAAGGCAAGGTGATTGGATCTCTCCTTTGACTTCACCTTCCAATAGACAGCCAACCAATGAGAAAGACAAGCTGCAATGGGTCACGGGTACACCCATGTGTTGGGTCCAATTTCATGACTCTGCTTGAGCTTTCCTAAGCTGATTGTACAGCTCCTCCTCCTACATCCCATTTGGACATGTCCCAAATTATAATAATGCTGTGTGAAAAAAGAAAGTATATGAGGAAATAGAGCAGAAATAGCGCTAGCGAGGAGGCTGGCAGTAATCCACAATTGTCAACTAACTAGGTTCTGTAGAATGGGATAATGGAGATTAACAAAGTTGTACTGAGCAATCACTTTTTCTACTTCACAGGGAGAGAGAGGTGATTAAAAGGAGTTAAAACAGGGAAATTACAGTTTAGCATCCCTCAATATTTTCTGAAATTGCAATAAGAAAAAACAAGGTTGCTGCAGATCAAGGTGGACTACATTTCAGAATACAATTACAATGAAACAGCATAAGCATACTAACTATTGTATTACATCTCCAAGCAGAAGAGCAGAGGTCCACACAAAAAAGAAATGAGCAAGTCTGTCCCCTTTTCTTACATAAATAAAACAGAGTAAATCTGCTCTGCCTTCTTCTGCCTAAAATAAGGAGATACCATTTCCTAAAACCCTCCTCTGATCAGGAACATCTGCAGGAGAGGAGGAGTTACTGAAAAGGTAAAGATGGTGGTGTCTGAACTATATTATTGAAGCAGATGGATCTTTTCTAAATACATTATATTTATTTCTTGGTAATCTAAACTTCCAATAGGATTCATTACTGAGAATGCTGAGAATAATGGATATTAAACTATTCAGATCAGGAGTAATTGCTTGAAAACTTTTACCCTTGAGAGAACAATTTTTCATTCTTGAAAAATGGCACCACTCTCTCCTTCTTTTCCGGCTTTCTAGAACTGCTTTCTACCCTCTAGAGATCCATGGAGAGATATGCTGAGGACCCTAACCTGCTAAGACAATCACTGTTGTATCTTCATCATGAAGGGAGATGTGAGTGTTGAAACTTCTCTCAGGCCCTGGTAGGAGAAGGAGAAGAAAGCAAACCAAGTATGCATATGTCAATTGGATCTGTGCTGTATTCTGTGAGAACAGAATTAGGAAGTTAAATCAACATGAATTTACAACTTACAACAAAATGCTTATAGCAACATGAAAGGATCAACCTTATTCAAATAATAGATCAAATGATGAGGTTTTCCTCCTTTTTTCTACTTTGAGGCATCCCATGCCTGGACTGCAAAAATTCATGAAGCCATTGGATCCAACAAAACCTTTGGTGACATATAGTGATCATCTGGATTTTTTTTCCTAGATATGGAATTTGGTTTGTTTGTTTGTTTGTTTTATGGCTAGATTTCATGGCAAGATTTCATAAGTGGTTTGCCTCTGAGAGAGAATAACTGGTCCAAGGTCACCCAGTTGACTTTATGCCAAAGGTGGAACTAAAATTCATGGTCTCCTGGTTCCTAGCCTAATATCTTATTCACTAATCTAAATTAATTCCCCCGTTCATACTATTACTGATATATTAGTATTGACTTTAGAATTAGTATTTTACTTATTCAGGCTAAGGTCCAATCTTCTGGAAAGCTTGTCTAAAACATATCTTGCCAAAATGGCTAATTTATCCAAACTTAAGGGAGAGCAGCCAATCACAAGCTGCCTTGTATTTTATAAAAATTATGAAACATGGACTTTAGCATCTGGCCCATCTTGTCTGGGCTCAGAAGCTAAGCATGGTTAAGCCTGGTTCCTGGGAAGTTTGGAACATCCCATAACAAGGCAAAGGTAACTTACATACTATGGTCAGATGTAAGTATCTATGTAATTGAGGTCAACTTTTGGGAATCTTTTTTATGGTACATCTATTTCTTACACACACACACACACACACACACACACACACACCACAAAACAAACCATGTCCATTGGGTCATTATTTCAGAGATAGTTCCTTATCTAAACAGAGAAACAGAATGGCCAAGGATAGGCAAAAAAAGAAAAAAAGTATTGAGAGCAGGAATGACTTCCAATTTCCCGCCAGTTCCTCTGTTGAGTTTTCTTGAGGCAAACTGAAAATCTTCCTTCCTTCCTTCCTTCCTTCCTTCCTTCCTTCCTTCCTTCCTTCCTTCCTTCCTTCCTTTCCCTTCCCTTCCCTTCCCTTCCCTTCCCTTCCCAGCAGTCAGGTAAGCTGCAGCTGCTGGGTTGGGGGGAGGGAGAGAGAGAGAGAGAGAGAGAGAAAGGGTTTGCAAGACTGGCTGAGAAACTGTCACGGAAGGTTAAAAATGAAAATCATGTGAATACAGCAGCACAGTAGCAGCCAGTAGCAATAAAGTAGCTACACCTTCCCCAAATTTCATTCCCTTGGAAGTCATGGGTTCTAGATTCTGTAAATTATTTGAGGTAGCTTGGTCAAAATCTATTTCCCTATGATGCACTATTTCACCCAGTTAAAGGTCATGACAACATTTATACAAAAACATAGATGCATTTATCTTGTTGGCCTTTGAGTGCAATGAACTTTAGCACAGATAACAAAAGACTTTTTAAAAGTTCTTTTTTTAATTCTTGAGTTTGAAAATGTTATTGTAAGCTTGTAAACTCATTCAAGTAAGAAGGCACAAAAATAGTTGAAAGAAATAAATGGGTTTTGCTCTGGAGCAAGTTCTATTGGTGACAGGGCTTTCGTTCATAGGAAAATATTTGGACCGCTAATTTATCTCAGTTAATTGGTATACCATATTATAAAACACAATCAATGAAATTAAGTCAGAAGAGTTTATTTGTAGCAATACAGAGAAATTATTAGTTTTCCAGAGCACAGTTTTGGCAACATGTTGGCAAGATGTTAAGTGTAAGTACCGTAGGAACAGGACAACTCTATGTAATGTTTTTGTTGGTTTTGGTTTGTGTCTAGTTGATGTTTGCCTTTGCCACACTTTGGGTTTTTATTTTTATTTTATTTTTTTGCTTTACATATACTGATGGATATAATGTTCTATGAAAACTAATCCATGTTTGTGTGTGTGAGAGAGGGGGGAGGGAGGGAGGGAGGGAGGGAGGGAGGGAGGGAGAGAGAGGGGGGGGGGTCTGGTTGTTCTTTGGCTAAGAGTCAGTCAATCCAGGTTCTAGTCCACTGTGAGACATGGAAGCCAGCAGGGTTTCTCTGGTCAGTCACTCTCTCACAGCCTTGCAAAAAATATAATTTTTAATGAAGAAACCTTGATTGATTTGGATTCATAATCATAAAATGGACACAGAACCATACATGTACAAAGTAGCAAAATCTTTTTAAATTATAAATATATGTACATAACACATTACACATATCAGTAATTATGCTTATTATTTTTCATAAGCAGGTTTTCTATTCCTATTACTATTGATCACTCTGTACCCATTTAATTAATTAAGCATATTTTTAAAATCTATTGGATCCTAGTTTCCAATACATATCCTAAAGGATTTCTGGGAAAGCTGTATGGTTTGTCAGGTTAGCAATTATGTAGTCTTAAATATCAGTTATTAAGATCTCCCTTTCTAGTTTCCATTTAAAACTGAGCTATGTTTAGATAATTGACCAATAAGTTTCCTATATATTTAGTTACACTTCGCAGGATTATTATCTTCTTTTTCTTTTTTAACCTTTTCAGTTACTGCATGTAGACATTGAGACTGACTAGTTTCACAACTAAGATTTAGAGCCCAATTTCTAAAAAGGCTTACAAGAGGCAGACCTGCTTACTATGAAGATCAAAGATTAGACTCTGCAAGGCTATTGATTAGAATAAGGCTATAGAATAAGCAAGGCTATAGAAGCCCGTTATCACGAACTCTTTCTAATCTATAGATTAGAAAGAGTTCGTGATAAGGGACTTCTACAGAGTTGCCAGGAAGAGTACATAGAGTTAGATCTTGGAGATCTTCTAGTCCAACCCCTGTTCAAACAAGAGACCCCCATACTATTCCAAACAAATAACTGTCCAGCTTCTTCCTGAAAACCTCCAGTGGTATAGCATATCCAACTTCTGGAGGTAAGCTGTTCCACAATTAATTATGCTCACGATCAGGAAATTTCTCCTTAGTTTTAAGTTGGATCTCTCTTTAATGATTTTCCACCTCTTACTTCTTCCTCAGGTGCTTTGGAGAATAGGCGGTCTCCCTCCTCTTTATGACAGCGATTGAAGGCTGATATCATATCATCCCTAGTCCTTCTCTCTGTTAAGTACATACATACTTAGTTTCCTCAATTGTCCATCACTTGGTTTAATCTCCCAACCCCCTTATCGTCTTTGTTGCTCTTCTCTGCATGCTTTCTAGGATCTCAACATCTTTTATTGTATTGTGGTGATCAGAATTTGACCTAGTATTCCAAGTGTGATCTCACCAGTGCAACATAAAATAGTACAAAATTTTACTCTAATGATGCAACCTAAGACTACATCAGCTTTTTTGGCAGCTGCAGCACACTGCTGGCTCATATGTGAGTAGTGGTCTACTAGCACTCCTAGATCCCTTTTACAGTGTCTTGGACATCATCAGGAATTGACCATGACTCAAATGAGTTTTTATTTTTTTCAATAAGGCCCCATCATTGTATGTTCCCTCCAAAAGTTTGGTTGCCTCCACCAAGAGTCCCTCCAAACATAACTGCTGCCCTGTAATTTGTCTTTATAAAGAAGGGGGAAACAATTAAATCTTGGGTGGAATGAGTGGCAGAACATACTTAAGTTTAAATCAAATTTAGTTTCGCTCTGGGTCTATTGTAGGTTTTGTTTCATCCACCTCGAGGAGAAAAACCCTCAGTATATCTCTCAAACATGAGTTGAGACCTTGGCCCAGAATTGTAGCTCTGCTTTAGAAGTGAGGTATGAAGCATGATTGAGCAGCAGGATGAGCTCTTTTGAAGTAGTTCGTACAATGTGATTTTATCAAACAAATTTGCACGGTGCATACATTGACACCATACCTTCTTGTGAGGTATATAGTCTTTATTGTACTGCATTGTGATTTCTTTTGTTTTATTACCACAATAGTTGCAAGCTGAACTATGCAGACATGGTGTCTCAATACTGCTTACTTTATTTGTCAGCAGAGAAAGGGGGGAGGGAATTATTTGCTCAACCAATTTCTCAGAGTCAGGCTTGCCATTAGCAATCACGAGAGAACATTTTCTTCTCCTTTTGTCCTAAGTTAGTTATTGTTGCTGCTGTTATAGCAAATGGTAACAGCATTTTTATGTCAGCAGCTTGGCCAATATATTCTATCCACAGACCTAGTATTATTCAAGAAATTTGAAAGGAAAGTGATGCCTTTCCTAATCAGTCAATAAGGGAAGAGAATATTCAGACTATTCTGCAAAAGGGATGTTTTTCTGGAGAAGAGGGAAAGGTTGAAAATAAGATTCTCATATTTCATAGAAATATGAAAAATTTCATCTCAGATCTGCATTCTGACTTCATTCAGGTCAGCCACACTTGTCTCCATGAGTATCACAAAAAATTACTGTGTTCCAGGAAGTACCAGTACATCTTTTCTTGATCTGAATATTAAATGGATTCAAGTTACACAATTATTTGGCTTTGAATATTTTTCCCAGTAAGATTGCTAGTCATACCACAGCAACAGCATTCTGCAAAGAATTGGATGGAGAAAAAAACAAGCTCTGACTCTAAGACAGAGAAGCTGTGGGTTTTTTCTCTCCACACCTGGGAGTTTGGTGATGTGTTATTTCTGGCTCTCTGTGGGGTAGCACTTCCCCAGACAGAGCTAGTGTGAAATTTGGGGTTCTTCTGGACTTGTGGCTCTTGCTTAAGGAGAAGGTGGCTGATGTGAATAGGGAAGTCTCGCACAAATACTCCTTGTATACATGATCAGTTGTGCCCACTCCTGGACTTAGAGGCCTTGTTCATTGGTTACTCACATCTTGGTCCAGTTGGACTACTGCAATGCACACTTTGTGGGGCTGCTGTGCATACATCCCTACATGCATGCATACATGCATGAGTATGTGTACACACACACACACACAATAATTTTTCACTATAGTAACAATATGCAAGCAAACAAAAAAGATAGAAAGAAAAATAGAAAAGGGACGGAAGTAAAAAAAATCATGCAATTTTGCCTTCTGCTATATGTCAATTAAATAAGCATTCATGTGATAATTTCTAAAAATTTGGAAAAGTTTTTAGAATGTTAGGAAGGTCTTTCAGGAATCAATAAATACAAGACATTTTTTTCTCATGCATATTCTTAAAACTTTATCTCTATAATCATATATTTCATTTGAACATCTCTTTATTTTTCTATAATTATAAAGTGGGTAATTTAAACTTGTTTCCTCACCTGGAGCAAGAAAGAGACAGTATTATCTGCAAACTAAAATGTTTATTTTGTGGGTCTGATTAAAAAAAAAAAAAAAAACCTCTAGCCCACAAAAGGCATTCAGATAATCCTTGTCTGGCAACCCCAACTACGACTGGCAACTTGGTTGATAAGTAACTGAAATGGTGACTGTGCTTATGGTACTATTTCAGCTCCCCTTTGCTTTACAAACCTGTGAAGATTTTAAATGTGAAGACTAGTCAAAGTTACTTTTGCATCACGATTGCTAAATATGTCAGCTGCCAAACCACATCTTAAAATAATTATATTAATTACTAAAGTGATTCTGGCACAAGTGTAGGTGAGAGAGAGAATATAGAATTTAGTCAGCTGAATAATATTTTTAATAATGGCAATAATAAGCTTCGGCCAACAAATTATTTAGTTTTCCTCTAAAGAACTGGTTAACAAATTTAAATAATTATTATTGCTTAATATAGCACATCCGTTCTTGGCCAGATATAAATGTGTGCTCTCTGTTAAAATAAAAACTTAAAAAGCTTTATGCTTATGAAACTGAATATTTATCACACTGAACAAGAACAGTACTGAGAAAAATCTAGTAAGCTTCTAGTTATACAAAATAAGCAAGGTGCTATTATGTTAACTATTCTGGATACAGATCATAATGTCTATACAGTTCCCAGACTCATTAATCAAGAGTGTTTGAATTTTACTCTAAACAATAAAGTACCAATTCTTCTGCAGAAAATGAGATAGATTTTTTAAAACACCAGGCCAAGTTATCCATTTATCATAAGATCAGGTTTCTGATTTGTTTCTTTGATAATCTCTAGTTGCTTTGTATCATAAGTTTACTAGGTTTTGCAATCTATTTTCACTAGAGGATTTTAGTGAAACTTTTGAAACACACCCCTGCCTCTTAGTTGTAAAGAAGTAAACATCCCAAGTCAGCAAAGCTTCTAATACATCGACTAGATAGAAACATTTTTTTGATAAATATAAATGCTGATAAGTAAGATTGCAGAATATTTTTCCAACTAAAGTATACTAAGTTCAGGCTAGATTTATACAGGATGATCAAATAGTAATAATAGGTTTTTAACAGAAGTCCTTGCTTTAACTTAAAAAAGATTGGGTTGTACAGATATTGGTTTATTTATTTGTCTATTTGTTGAGAGAAGGAAACGTAGTGGTAAGGAAGAATAATTTCAAACGTGGTTAAAGCTTTTGGAGTTGTTTTATTTTTAATATAATTTCTAGGGGTTATTTTCCTTTTCTGTTACTTGCTTTGCCTATTTGCTCTGTGTTCTGTTGATCATTTAAAACAGTTGCTCTATTAGTGTTTGTCCTTTATTAACTTGTTTAGCAGAGTAAAATAATTTTATATAAAGAGACAAATTTCTACACCAATAAGCAAGTAAAAAAGGAAATATGTATTAATTTTATAGAGATCTGCCAATAGTATATATTGAATATTGCACTATAGAAATCATAAGTAAACTTTCTAGATCCTGTAATTCAGTTCCATAAGAGTGGCAGGTGGGAAGAAACCTATTTAAAGCCACAATAATAGGAAGAAAATGATGCTCTGCAGGGCACATTTCCTATTATTATATCATTATCCAGAACAAATGATGAAATTGATGGGAGGATATGCTCACCTTCTTTCCTCTTTAGTTCCATGTGAATGTATTTGTAACTGATGAAATGTAACCAGATGCATTGCAGGTACGTTTTTATTGCAATAGTAGATCATAATCTCAGTGGACTTGATGATGAATGGAGGGCAGTACCTTGGAAAAAGTTGAATCACTGAACTTTAATGGATGTTTTTTTTTAAAAAAAAAGGTTCTCAATCATTATCTATTTTATCTCTTCCAGAAACTTTCCATTTATGAATCTTTTTGGATGTTCTCCTTTTCTTAACCTTAACCTTTCCCTGGTTCCCTGTTTTCACTGGTACTGCTATTTCTGCTAGTTACCCCATAAAACCATACATTCAATTTAATCCAGTGCAGTGGAGGGAAACCAAGAAGGTGTGTAGCAATTGAATTTATTACTTAATATTCTGAAACACCAGGGGAAATCATGAATTTCCCCCTTTCTCTAGCAAGTGTAAGTGTAATAAGGAGTCTTCAGTTTTTATATTATTTGTAATAGGCATATCAGCAATCAGAGAATGAAATAAATAATCAAGCAACGATCAACTATTTCTTTATTTGATGGCTTTCCTACTTCAAGTTAGCAGTTTATATAACACCATTAAAAGCTAAAGCAGAAGCTCTTCCATTAAAGATCAGTATGAATTACAAATCAAAAACGTTACTTATTCGTGATCTCAGTGGAGCTTTTTCCCCGTTTATGTAGCTGTTTTCAGCCATGCTAGTCTTTACAAGGGTTGTTTTTATGACTACATCTCCCATCCTATAAATGTTTCTGATGGGCATTTGACTGAAGAATGCCATTGTTTGCACTTTTTACATTCATTTCTGTGGGCACAACTGTATTCCTCTGTGCATTATCGTAAGAAATTATGTTCTTCAGAATTTGATTCTGAGTCCAAAAATAAAGGACTCATTTATTTATTTATTTATTTGTTTGTTTGTTTGTCTGTGTGTGTGTATGTGTGTGTGTGTGTGTGTGTGTTTTCTTAAGTTTTCGCGGGTACTTACATGTATGGTATTCAGCTTTGTTTGGGTATTTTCCCATGTCATTGTAGTTGTGCTTTTAAAGTTGTAGCAACGTTTCGGCAGAATCTCATCTGCCATCATCAGGCTTCTGTATTGTGTTTGTCTATGAGTCAGACTTTTACAGTGGTTTCAGTTTTAAATGTGGGGCTAGCCTACTGCTGTGCCAGAATGGTTTTTTCTTCATCCTGATTGGTTGGGAGTCTTGGTCTGTGTTTATTGGTCTTGGAGTTTGCTGTGTTCTGCTTGGTTGGTGTTTCTAATATCTTCTGTCTGTTTTGTGGCTTTTTTTGTGTCTTGATTGGCTGGCAACATTGTGTTACTGTATTGGAGGCTTTTAGTGCAGCTTGGCTCCGAGTAAATGGGTGGCTATCATTTGTTAGGAAGCTAGGTTTCATCTGGGTGCCTGGTTGGGGTGTGTTTGAGCTGGAGGTATCAGGGTGGATCTGTTTGTGCCCAGGTGTTTGCCTGGCTTGTGGTGTGGAGATTTTTTTGTTTGTGAGTGCAGGCTTCCAACAGATGATCATCCCAAGAGAAAAACTTTCCAGATGCCCCAAACTATATGGCCTCCCAAAAATACACAAAGAAGGCATAACTCTCAGACCCATAGTCAGCTCCAGAGGAGCACCACTACAAAACCTAGCTAAACACTTAGCAAAGCAGCTACAGCCCCATGCTGAAGCAGCAGCTTCACATGTATAAAACTCATACCACTTCTTGGAAATGATCAAAGATCTACACATGGAACAAGAAGATCTGCTTGTAAGTTTCAACGTGGTTTCACTATTTACTCAAGTCCCGATAAAAGAAACTCTTGAAATCATCAAAAATAAATACTAACCAGCTAAACACCTCATGGAACTAGCAGAACACTGCTTAACCAACACATATTTCATATACAAAGGACAAAGATACAAGAAAATTGAAGGAGCCCCTTTGGGATCACCACTGTCACCCGTCATTGCAAACCTGTTCATGGAAGAATTTGAATCCAGAGACCTAGCTAATGCCACCACAAACCCAAACTATGGTTAAGATACATCAATGACACATTTGTGATTTGGCCCCATGGAAAAGAAAACCTAAACAATTTCCTAACACACCTAAACAGCACACACCCCAAAATCAAGTTCACCATGGAAACGGAAACAAGCAAACAACTACCATTCCTAGATGCACTAATCTACAAAAAAACAGATGGCACACTAGGACACACCATATACCAGAAGAAAACACAAACCAACCGCTACCTCAACACCCAATCCCACCACCACCCAGCACAGATAAACTCCGTGGCCAAAACACTAATCACCAGAACCAAACGTCTGGCAGACAAAACACACATAAAGACTGAACTATGCACCCTGACTAAAGTACTGACAGCTAACGGCTTCCACAAAAGGAAAATCACTGGCTTGATCCACAAAAACACACTAAGACATAATGGAGACCTAGAAGATGAACAGACTTATGGAACAACTGTCCTGCCCTACATAAGAGGTACTACAGACAAAATCAGTAAGATACTACACAGGCATCACATCAAGACTGCCTTCAAAACAGACAGAAAAATAGCAGCCATCCTAAGAAACCCCAAAGATAAAATTGACCTGGAAAACCAAGGCGTATACGAAGTCCCCTGTGCATCATGCCCTGCCACATACATTGGACAGGCCAATAGAAGAATAAGTACCTCCCTGGATGAATGCAAAAATGCAGTAAAAAAGCTGGAACACATTTCCTCACTCGTCCAACACATGAAAGCAACAGGTCATAGCATCGACTTCAATAGCACCAAAACCCTAGCCACTATAGAAAACCCCAGCCACAGAATTATCAGAGAAGCCATAGAGATTGAAAAAAGACCAGAAAGCATGAATAGAAGAGATGATTCCACCAGACTGTCAATCATTTGGAAGCCTGCACTCACAAACAAAAAAATCTCCACACCACAAGCCAGGCAAACACCTGGGCACAAACAGATCCCCCCCTGGTACTTCCAGCTCAAACACACCCCAACCAGGCACCCAGATGAAACCTAGCTTCCTAATAAATGATAGCCGTCCATTTACTTGGAGCCAAGCTGCACTAAAAGCCTCCAATACAGGAACACAATGTTGCCAGCCAATCAAGACAAAAAAAGCTACAAAACAGACAGAAGATATTAGAAACACCAATCAAGCAGAACACAGCAAACTCCAAGACCAATAAACACAGACCAAGACTCCCAACCAATCAGGATGAAGAAAAAACCATTCTGGCACAGCAGTAGGCTAGCCCCAAATTTAAAACTGTAACGGCTGTAAAAGTCTGACTCACAGACAAACACAATACAGAAGCCTGATGATGACAGATGAGATTCTGCCGAAACGTTGCTACAACTTTAAAAGCACAACTATAATGATGTGGGAAAATACCCGAACAAAGCTGAATACCATACATGTAAGTACCCGTGAAAACTTAAGAAAACAAATATGTGTGTGTGTGTGTGTGTGTGTGTGTGTGTGTGTGTGTGTGTGTTTTCTGATGTTCTCACGGGTATTTGTATGTGGATCTTTGGTTATTCGGGTTTTCTCCCACGTAAAATTGGAAGTATCTAGGCAACATTTTGATGAAGTCTCATTCATCATCTTCAGGCTTGTGTCTTCAGCTCTGTGCTTCTCAGAGTAATGTGAGCTTGCAGCTGCTTCTTCCTTTTAACTGCTAGTGGGTGTGTGACTTGATTGGGTGGGGGCTTGGCTGTGTTCTGATTGGGTGGGGGTGTGTTCTCATTGGTTGGGGGCCTGGCTGTGCTCTGATTGGCTGGGGGGTTGGCTGTGCTCTGATTGGGTGGGGGGGTGTTCTGTTCAGGTGGGGGCTTGGTTGTGCTCAGGTTAGTCTTAGTTGCTTGGGGAAGACACAAGCCTGAAGATGATGAATGAGACGTTGCCTAGATACTTCCAATTTTACACGGGAGAAAACCCGAATATATATATATATATATATATATATATATATATATATATATATATATATATATATATATATATATGTGTGTGTGTGTGTGTGTGTGTGTGTGTGTGTGTGTGTGTATGTATATGTATATGTATACCATACAAATATATATTTGTTTTTTCTCCATAATTTTTTAGCATTATTTCTAATTAGCATTAAATAAATTCTTTGGATAGATATGCTTGTTAGGTATTCCACTATCTTCTTTGGAGATTAAGATGGCATAAATGATCTATTTATTTAATTATTATTAATAATAATGACTATATTTACAATCAACTGACCAAACATTCTCCATTCTCCATGGAGAATGTTTGGCATGCCAAATTTTTACTAATTTCATCACACAGATGAAAAACTATTGTTTCTAACACTCTTTGTCAGTAAAATTAATATTAAACAATTCTCATTTATGTCAAAGAATTGTGATTACTTTAGCACAGGTTTATGTTAGTTTATTGATTAATCTTATGACAGTATTAAAAATGTAAAAGAAAAATAAAATACAGGATATGAGTCCAGGATAAAATAAATAAAAGGAAAACAGAATAATAAAATGCATTTGTGTTAAATACAAAGGATCAACATTCAGGTAAATACATCATCTTTACAGAGTATCTCAATCTGTTTGAACTAACTGGTCTTTTGATCAACTGCATTAGCTATAAACTTAGAAGTTCAGCTCATGATATATATATTAGAACCCAGGAGGAAATAGGACAATCTGCAATTTAGATCCCAGTGGGTTCTTTCTTCAAGTAGGGATGCTCAGTACTAAGAGGGGCATAGAGTTAACAATCAAACAAAGCATGAAAATATCTTCAGTGGTGGTAGAAGTACTCATATTGGGCCATGGAATAGTATAGGCCCTTCTTAAGAATTGGATCAAACTCATTGACAGGTATTTTTCAAACTGAGAAATAGTTTTGCTCTTGGCCAACCAACTTAAAAGATATATTTGTTACCAATAACCCCATGTCAGTATGAGCATTGATATCTAAGACTCTCTATTTTAAAATTTCCCTAGAATAAATATTGGATAAAAAATACATGCTATGAAATAATTTTGTTAAGTCAACTTACTCAGGAATTGGAGCGATACATATTCATTCCACTAAATATATTTTGGATAGCCTATCAGGGTCTATTGAATGGATTCTCTGGCGGGATGTGAATATTTCAATTATTTATTGGCTACATGTAAAATGGTTACCTATTTCTGCTCTGACTGCAGGGTTTACATGCTGTGATGACCCAGGGTGGGATACAAAAGCTACAAAGTCACAAAAACAAGTGAAGTCCCTTTAATTCCTTCAACTTGGCTTCAAAAGTCCAATTATCATTGACTGGAGAAAAACTCCCCCACAAACATTGCGTAAAGGGATAACTTCCATTCAAACTCAAAATACATATAAATTACAAATAGAAAAAAACAACACAAACCATTAATGAGACAAGGCGGGATAAGGGCTTGAAGATGTCCACAGATATCAAAATACCCACACTGGGAAGGATGCCAAAACTCAGATAAGAACTGATAAACTAGAAATATTTTCACACTTTGTTTCCAGCACTGGCCCATGCACAGTTTGTCCTTTAAAACAGTCCTCACAGCTGCAGCCCATGAAGGTGATCAAGGCCCTTTCCTCCCCCGTAGACCATACCATTCACGTTTCTCCCTTATCCACTCCTCCCTGCATGCCCTAGGATGAAGAGGGGATGGGCCTGGGTCTTCCTTTGAATGCCCAGCAGGCCTGTGCCCTTCCCCAGTTTCCTCCACAATCTCCGGAGCCACACTCCCACTCCCTGTTGGGTGTTCCTCCTCTCCCTCGGAGTCAGATTTTAACAGGGGCATGACACATATTCTTATCCATGCTCAGTATGCTTCTTTAAAAATGGGTCTATGTTAAAGTGAAGTGGCTTTTGTAAGACCCCACAATTCCACACTCTAACGACAGCATTGGGTTATTTTTGCCCTGAATACATTTAGTATCTGGATAAGGTACCTGGGTAGTTATAATTAGATAATTGATATTGATTATTTATATAGGTTTTTTAGTACTTGCTTTGACCCTTTCTGGGCTTCTTTTAAAATGATTTACCCATGACCCTGCATTGCTAAAACCAAAGAGTAAAAGAATTCAGTTGTTCAATAGGCTCCTCATTTACCTGCCAATTATATTTCATGCTTTCCTGCTGAAATATTGTCACTTTAGATTTGATTTTATTGATGTTTAATAAATTCAATGGTAGTAGGTAATTAGCTTTTGCAACAGCCTTCTCGGGCCTTTTTGAGAGTACGCTATTAGAACCATGTCGGCAGCATATAGAAAGATATTAATTAAATTATCATGGATCTTTGGCATATGAGATAGAAAACCTGGAATATTATTGACACAAAGTTAAAAAAAACATTGGAGCTAGGATACAACCCTATGTAATGTGTTATGGGAGGGAACACTTGGAATATGGACTTTCAAATGAGTGTTTGAGTAGGGGATCTTAACCAAGAGTAAGATTTTGGGTTCCTTATTTAAGTTGGCTAACTTCTTCCACAAGATGTTTCTGTTCATAGACTCAAAAGGTCTATGAAAGCAGTAAAGAACTTCTTAACATTGGTTGTTTTGTTATGGTATGACATAAAACAATTATCTATTGTAGAGCATATATGTGTGTAGCGATACATATATGTTCAGTAGAACTATTTCAGAGAATTTACATGAAAAAATTCTACATAATAATGGGGAGAATCATATCTTAGGGCCAATTCCTGTCCCTGCCACCCCAACTTTGCCTTGGCGATGCTCATCCTTTAGTTTGATATTTCCTTGCAGCAATAGCCCAAGATCTAAGACCTGGTAAATGAATCTTTTCTTCATCTGTGGAATCTGCCAAATTTGGAGAGGAACTGCATCAGGTCCTCATTCATTACTCTGATTTTCCAGCCAGTGATATTCTAAGTCAGTAACTGGATAGAACTCTTGAACTTAATATTAGTAGGGATGATTGAGAGGATATTGGAAATTTAGGTTGAAACCCATGGACTTTTTTTTAGTAATTCAATGGAAGCAGAATTATTTTTCCCCCAGCCCCTGCCTCACACACAGTACTTTAAAATTTGTCTACCTTCACCATTGCCTTTGCTGTTATGTAAGCTCCAGCCAGTTTTGATGTAAGCAGCAATTTGAGTGGGGTACTTTTGCAAATTCTCAGAATAGTGTCAAAGTCCATGAAAGATGGTTTATTTCTATGTAAGGATGATTTTTTTTTTTTACTCACTTTCCTTAGACCATTTTGAACTGCTTCATAAGTTGTAGCCCTAGCTAGTGATTTTGGGTTTATATCTATTTTTAGAAATATTGACCTAAGGGTGACTTCCTTATAAACTCAGTCCTGTCCCAAGGTCATTCTCACCTAGTAAGGGTCACCAAGCTTTGGGCTGCATTTACTTCCCTTTGACAAACTTTATTTTGTATCTGTTATTTACATTTCTGTGTAGGGTATCATTTTTTAAAATCAGGGAGTAGGGGAAGTGAGGGGGAAAACCACTCCCCAAAACTCTTTGTTATTCTCTTCCATGTCCATATTACATAATGAAATAGGGGATGAGTCAGCAAATACTTTTTCAAAATAGGCATTATTTTCTTGACCATCTCTATTTTAACAGCTTTACATATTGTTGCTAGTAATTCCCTCAGATCATCCAGTCATTTTATAATACCTATTTGTTAAGTATCTGACAGGGTACTGAAAGAGTTAATCAAATTTATTTCTAAGGGTTCTTTAGAAAACTGATTTGCTGTGAAAAATATAGGTTGTTTGTTCAGACTCTCTCTTTCCAAGGACATTGGCAATAGAAGTCTTTGGGGTTACCAAGTGCAATTCAACTTTAAACATAAACACTCTTATTGCCAGGTGGGTAATTAATGGGCTTACTGCTTCTATGTAGAACACACAAAATGGGAAGGTGTCCAACTTGTTCCAACTAGGTTTCACCATAACATCCTGGCAATAATAGGGTATTTGAATGAAAGAAGAATTATTTAGACTTTCTCCTGTATCGGAACCATTAGACATTTTGCAAATTAACCAACTCCCTTTCACAGACAAAGGGAGAGGATGACTGTAATTTTTCTCTACTTATTCTACTATTTTGAATTTGTAGAGTCATCAGGTCAGTCTGTAAATAGCAATTATGATTTACTTGTCTTTCATCCAATGCTTCCTGGGAGGGTGAAATTTGCTTTGCACACACTTCTGGATATCGTCTTAGATCTTTTAGCGTATTCTCACTCTCTTTAAGATCCAAATTAAGATCTACCTTTCCATGGCTATTATCTGCTTTTGAATTACAATTGTCTATGCACGAGCTTCTTTTAACTGACAAAGCAGCAATATTTGGATGGATGTGTTTAAGTTTAATAAAAGTCTTTTTTAAACTGTTCACTTTATTGTTAACCGGCCAGAAGCTCAAAAACTGACAATACTGTTTGTGCCATTATTAGGCAATTTCTGGTTATGAAGTCAGTAATATTTTTGTGGTTTAAGTCCTCTTATTGCATAAGCCTTTCAGCTCCTGAATAACTGTGATCTGAAAAGAGGAGAGGGGGGGAAAGATCTAAAAATTGGGGGCTCTCTACTTCTGCTTGTAGATCCAATTCCAGGGGGTCATATCTGTTTGAAAGGCTACCAGGAAAAGTAGAAGTTTGGTTATTTACAGTGAGTGACTGTTTACTTTTTAGGTATTTATCAACTTTAAGCTGTTTAGTAGGCTTGAGTGAAGTCTGAGAAGCAGAATATCAATGCTGCCTCTTTTTCCTGCTCCCCATGGTTGAGATGAAACATCAGTCTCCTATAAAAATATGTGTCTCTAGCAGAAGAAAAAGAGATGAAAATAAAATAAAGTAAAAGAGATAGTTAAAAAAATAAAAGAGGCTTTAGAGGGAGCTCTTAACAAAAGATGCTACTCTATGCTATCTTTCTGAACTCCCACACAGGTTCATGGATAAACGTTGCCTGAAATAGAAAAATAAAACCTTAAAACTTCGTTTCGGATGAAGCAACTACTTGACATCACTTTAAGAAGTATTCTATCTTTCCATACTTACACAGTAGGCTTTTTTGAAGGATGTATGTAATACTAATAGCTGTTAAATCAACTGCCTGATCTTTTAAAATCAAATTTTTGAAAAGTAGCATGGGAATGATCTGTGGACAGATGACTCTTCGTTCTGATCCAATAGGATTTTTCTGATGCTTTTATGTTTGGAGAAATATTAGACATAAACATTTCAGATGATTAGGTACATTCCCGTATAACATTTAGGGCGTGTCTAGTTTTTCAACCTTCAATTTCCAAATATCAAGGGTCCTCAAAAGTTGTGATATGCCTTTGGGATTGTAAATATATTTTGGTTACTTTAATATAATTTAGATGTGCTTGGTAAGTAACTACATACATATCATAACTTTTTAACGTTGTGTTTATATATTATGTTACTGTGCAAGCAATTTATTTGCTTGCTTGCTTAAAATTCCAAGGTGAATAATAAAACTTTAGCAGTGTAATGCTTCAGCTAAAAAGAAAATGTTATCAGAGTGTAAGAACATTGAGCATTGAGTCCAGATCTTTGGAAACCATTCTGTTTTCCAGAATGTTGCAGAGCAAAGAGACAGAACACATTTTTGAGGTCAGCATCTTCCTTAATATGGGGGTAACCAGAGAGAGGGCCTATATTCTAGTCTACTTTCATTTGATCTTTCATGCAAGTGGAACATTAACATGAACTCCCTATAGAAAACCTCACAGGATTGCAGAATCATATGAGACAAATTATTCTTTATGTAATCTAATGCTATGTCGTAATGAACTTTACAATAATGAACTTTACAATAATGAATGTCGTAATGAACTTTACAATACTTTTAAACTGAGCTTAGAAACTTACTGACAATCAGTGCGGTGACCAAAGAATAGAGGTATTTTGCAAAATCATATTTCAACTGCTATCAAGTTGAGCAATACATTATGTACAGTATGTTGACATTTTCAAGATGTCTTCTAGGGCAATTCTTATTTATCACATTGCAGTAATCCTGGGACATGGTGGTCATCAAGGCTTCCTGGGTCTGGTAGGCTTGTAGCTGATGCAACTGGCAAAGGCTTCTTCTGGCCATAAGGCCTGGGGGAGAGGTTGAAACTCTGTGGTATTTTCCACTGGAGCAACCACAGATTTCATCACTCTACCGCCATTCTTGAGTGCAAGCTCCAGTCTTTCTGTATGAATGCTTTTATTTACTATGTTTTATCCCACACTTCCTCTAAGGACTTCAGGTCTAGGTACTTATTTGCCTCTTAATCATAATCCCTTGAACTGAAAGACATAGTTTGCAAGTGACTCTTTATTACGAAGGGGTAGATTCCTCTAAATGATGCACCTGCATCTCAAGGGAGCCAGGACTGCTAACCACACTGCAGGCCAATGGCCTGGGGCACAACCAATAATGACTTCAAGCCACCTGTGTCAAGGTGCAGAGTGCCCAAAGTCAATTCAATTAAAATGCAGGGGAAAAAACTGGATTGTAACTCTGCCAGTTACAATCCAGTAATAACTGAATTAATAACTATTTTTTATCTAGCCATGTTCTGTCTTTTCATGATATCTCAGATCCACTCCTGGGGCAGCTGCTTCATTCTACCTCAGATGACCAAGCCCCAGAAAAATAAATTCCTGTTTTACAGCATGACTACAAGGTGCCTGCTGTCAATTGTTTTGCTGGCCAATCACTTGCAATATCCATATTGCTCCAATCTTTTCTTGCCCCAAAAAGCCACATGCTAGAGTCTTACTTCTCCCTTCAAATTCTGTGGAGCAGGACAGATCCTCCTCATTAACCTTGATTGGCTGACTCCTCGGAGGAGAACATTGTAAATGCACAGAACAATCTGATAACTACACTTGAACCTGCATGACAGGAAGATGCTGGTCAGGAAGGAAAGATACAGAATACATGTGTAGACATCAACAAGAGAGAGTGGCAAATCTAGCTGTGAATGCCTTTGCTGGCTGCTGTTGCTGCTTCTGCAGAAGTCATCAGAACTCCAGATTTTCCATGGTCAGCTAGCAGCCTTAGTATTGCTGCTGTCTAAGCCACTGCCTTTTCCCTCCCTCTCCTTTCTCCCACTCTTCAGCTGTGTCCTCATCCTTGCTGGATGAGAATTCTGACTGGGAGAACCTAAAAGAGGCAGTGAAATAAGGACAGAACCTGACCCATCCTTTTCCTTTTGGAGACCACAGTTACAGAGAATCAATGTTGTTTTTATATACCCACATTGTATTCGTTGAGGTAAAATGACACATTCAGAGAGTGGAATGCTCTATTGATGATTCTCTGTGTGAAAGGGGGTAGGGAAGGAAAAGAGAAACAATATATAATATGGAGATTGCCCTTTTTAAAATTTAGAATTCATTAGAATGAACACACATTGATCAAGCAAAACCAAAAAGTTAAAATTGAGTTAAAATAGTATGTTAATCATCAAATTCAGATTAACAAAACACAAATGCTATGTTCATGTAACAGGCTATGTCCTTCTTCCCTTCCCTGTCCAAATATTATGGATTAGTTTGATTGGTTCACTCAACATAGTGAAGTAATGAGTGTCACTCCAGAATAGGTTGAACCACAAATACCATATCAAACCATTTTATACTGGCCTGCAATGTTGAGGGAAGAACGCACCCAAAGTGTTCAATAGCTCTAGGGAAATAAAATCAGTGTCATTAGATATTACTGGATTAGTTATCACCAGGAGGAAGTTTAATGGAGGGCAGTCCTTCAACAGTGTTCCTGGTAATGAGATCAAAGTATCAATGATAGTCAGATTCTTTAAAAACTTGTGAAAACTTGAAATTCGGGATAGACTTTGGTCTACACCCAGCTCTCAAGTGTGCTGCATGTGTAATCCAAACATAACATTGTCATAAAGACATTTTGATTCAAAACCAATGTTAGGTACAAATTTATTTTTATTTTCAAGGTTATGAAATATATCTCACTATGCACATATACTGTGTAAGTGGAAAAAGGATATAAACATTACCATGAGGTAAAACCATATGACAGTCAAAACAAATACTGATGTTACTTCTCATTCTAATAATTTTCCATTTACCATGAATCTAGTTAATAAAAGGAATTCCTGACATACTTTAGAATTTGGAATATGGCTTCAAGGAATGGATTCTGAATAGTGGAATATCCCTAGGTAACTCAATGCTAATTGAACATACTCTTTCTCACATGTATATATTTCTAAAGCAGTCTCCATATGTAAGGCAAAAGTGAAAAAGAGCCATTATCAACTGAGCTTACATGTACAGCTCTAAGAAAATGTTTAAGTGAATGACCTAATAAGGAAATTACATTAGTCTATATGTAATGAATGGTTATGGCTATTGCATTGGCTAAAGATAGAGCTACCCTCCAGAAATAAATTTAATATCCTCCAAAATTTATATCAGTTAGTAGCAATGATCAGATTTTTAGAACTAAATGAATGGCAGGCAAACTGTTTTACTGTATCTGCCTTGAGTACCTTAAGGGCCTTCTTGTTTTAGACGCTTTCTTGCTCTAATCGTTCAAGGGGGAAAATGGAAGAATTCATCCAATTCCTGATATTTAATTGCTCTTGAAAAAACCTTTTGAGCTTTTCTTTTTAGTGAATTATTCTAGTATGATCACCGTTTGGGTTCTCAGCCCTATAACATTTTTTAACCTTTTCTTTAGGAATAACTATCAAACTTCCCAAATGAGGTTGCCACCATTTACTTTGAATTTCAATGGCTGCTGACTGTGGCGATGTTAGGGTTGGTGAAGTGGACTCTAGCACATCTGGAAGACACCAGATTGAGGAAGGTGCTATGAATACAGTGTTTGAAATACAGAACTCCAAATGTAATTATTTTGCGAGATATGCGAGAGAGAAAATTGAGCAAGGAATCTGGCAACTCTGCTGCCTAATAGCAAAATACATTTTTGCTTCATTTCACTTCCATCACAATCTTATAATTTCCCTTTTTAATCTAATATATTCTTGATATATAGACTACTCTGGGAGAAATATTGCCTTGAATTCAGAAAAGGAAGAATCCACTTAGAAGGAGCCTTTGTGGTCAGATAAGGTAAGTTGGTCCTTTGAGATGGTTGAATGTAGCCATCTTGAAGAGTTAAAAGGGTGGGTCTTCTTTCCCATTGTTGATAATGCTTTGAAATACAGTTTTTTCATGGTGATCCATCACCCTGTAGGTCAGTAGAATAGGGCAATTCTAGTGGGCAATCAGATCTAAGGGGCACCACTCCATTAAGAACTTCTTTGTGGCAGTGAATGGGATCTGAACAGGAACAGCTAACAACTGTATTTATTTGTTTCCCTGTTCCATTTCTGGGATGGCAGATTTTGGAGTAGGAAAGATTAGAAGATCTGAAAGTTCTGACCTATGACGTACAAAATGGTGGGAATGTTCACTTGTACAAATCCAGGTGAACTTGATCGGAACGGAAGAACGGAAGCAACACTTGAGTTCAATTAAGAACCTGCAAAATATTTTCCCAGGTTGGGGGAGAATATGCTCATATTAACTAGTAATGATTGGTGGGACAGAACTTGTCCTCTTTGCTACAAGAGACAGCACAGTACACACACCCCACACACCCCTTCAGTGGGCAAATCCCAGCTCTTTTCAAAATCAAAAATACCCCAATCCGTGAATTTTTTTTTAGTACCAAATAGGAAGAAAGGTTACTCCAAGTGGAAGAGGGTAGGTTCTGTTCTACCATAGGTGAGCTGTGACCAGTGCGTATGATGGGCTGGGGGTTGGGGTGGCGGGGGTTAATTAAAAAAACACATAATGTCTTTCACCCGTTCTCTCAAGGAATATCACAACCAGCCATATCAAGATACATTCCGCTGTCTAGTATTTTTCTAACCCCTGCCCCCACCCCATGCCTGCAAATTCTATTGTTCCCACCTCCCTTTGCTATTTTCTTTTTCCCTGGTCTCTTTCATCCTGTTGTAGATCTACAGATCTGGAGTCAGCGTGGTGACTGGATTAGGTCTTTCTTTCTTTCTTTCTTTCTTTCTTTCTTTCTTTCTTTCTTTCTTTCTTTCTTTCTTTCTTTCTTTCTTTCTTTTCTTTCTCAAGAGTAGGGAGTGACAGATGGTGGTCTCGCTTTCCCCAGAGAGCGAGATCTCCCTACACACGAGCGCATGTCAATCTCCGCAGCTCATGTGATAACTCCAGTGGATGACGTGCCAGCCATATGGTCTGGCATCAGAGTTGGTACCCCTCTGCCTGCTCGAAGCGTGCCACTTCCCTCCTCCTTTTGGATAAGACAGTGAAGGAGACGGGGTGGACCTCAAGGAGTCTTCCCCCCCTTTTCCTCCCCCCCGTTTTTTTTCCTCCTTACTCCCAAAAGATGCAGGGTCCGAGGACTTGAGGACTCCTCAACTCAGCTTTGGAGGTAAGTTATGTAAGGAGGGGGGACAGAAACTTAAACACTGGGTTGCAACTTGACTCATCTTTTCCCCACCCCTGGCTACTTTCTAAATCCCCCCCTCGAGTTCTTGCCTTTCTCTTTCCTCCCCCTCCCCTTCGATTTTTGCACATCCCAGTCTATGTGTATTTTTGAAGAGGAATGAATGAAGTGCAGGGTGGGAATGAGGTGGGAGGAAGAGATAGGAAAGCTATCTCTGCGCATGATGTATATGTGTAGATCCAAAACCTCAGATGTAGCGAAGGCCGGTTTTGTATCAGGAGGAGGCTGATCTATCTACCCATACAAAACCACTTGGATTTAAAAAAAAAAAAAAAAAAAAAAGCAAAGGCAAACAATCTGGTAATAAAATTATGTATTTTAAAACATGTGGGGGAGAAACGCACACACACACATACACAAACACTTGTACCTACCTACCTACCTACCGTGGCCTTCGGACTCAGATCTCCAGCAATTACGGGTGCGAAAGGCTCTTTATCTTTTCTAAACTCATCTCGTAAGCGATTTATTCTAGCCTCCGGGTTTATTTGCGCTGGGGCTTGGTTCGTGGAGCGCTCTCTCTCTCTCTCTCTCTCTCTCTCCCACTCCCCATTCCCCCCCATCCACCCCTTGCTTCTCCGCTTCAAAGGCAACATAAAAATGACTGCAAACACTCGGGCACAAAACTGGCACATGGACCCATCAGTTCTTTCGGCAGCTCAATCTTCTCCCGGGAAGATGGTCTCAGGTCTGGATGTGTGGGGGAGGGGGGATGAAGGAGGCGGGGGAGAAAAGAGAGGGAGAGGAGCAAGCAAGGAGGGGGGGAGGAGGAGGAAGGCGGATCGGAAAAGGGAGAAACTGCCGAGATGGCACAGTCTCGAGGGTCGCCCTGAGAAGGAGGACGAGGATGGGGATGGTGCCATAGAGGAACATTCCCATCCTTTCTCCTCCTCCTAGGGAGCATGGAGAGAACCCTCGAACGGGAAAACCAGAAGGGGAAAAGCCAAAAACCAGGGCCCGACGGAGAAGTTATCAGGATTTTGGCAAGCAAGGGAGGGACGCTGCGTGAAGATTGCGGGGTCGGTGGGGTTTCAGCGCTGCGAAGTATCTACCTTCAGAAATGTAATGCTCGTTTTAATTCTTCTTGGAAAAAAGGACCTAGGGAAAGCCAAGGCAAACGATCCCGTTTTTCTAAGCGGAGGAGGGGGCAGGAATTGGAGAGAAAAGTTATAGGTTTATCTGGGCATTCCCCAGATCCCCGCCTCAAAGCTGTGCTAGCGAGAGCAGCAGCCTTATCTCTGACATGCCGGGATGCAGATAAGATAGGTTTAATGGTTTTTAATTCCATTGAATCTGGTAAACTAATCAAAAGAGGGGGGCGAGGCTGAATAAATACAGCTCTGGGTCCCCGTAAGAAATGGAGGAGAAGAAAAAAACAACCCGTTGTATTTCGACGCAACAAAAAGAAGGGAGGTAATTTGTAATGAAGGGGGATCAGAGATTTCAAGCTCAGCTTTGCACTAATTAAGCGGGAAAGCAATGTAAACACCAATTAATAATAAACACACTTTTTTAAAAATTAATCAATTGTTTTCAGGGAAAGAATGGGGGAAAGCCGATTTCAGGCAAGTTCTAAACAAATCTTCCTGTCCTCTCTCTCCCCCTCCCTCAAGTTCCCTCTGTGTGTGTGTGTGTGTGTGTGTGTGTGTGTGTGTGTCTGTGAAGTATGTGTATATAAAGTATTGTACATATGTGTAATGTTTTTGAAAAATGAAACGGGGGTAAGTAAGGCTGGCTAGCCATCATACAAATGCAACGCTGTTCGTGTCGGTCGGGAGGATAAACAGGTTTAGGAGGCAGTTCACTAAAGAGGTTTAGACGAGCTTTAGAACAGTTCTATTCTGTGATTTGAAGGGTGGGATTCTCTCTCTCTCACACACACACACACGTTAGGAGAGAGACCTGGATAACAAGGAAGACATTAGACACCAAGCTTTGGCAGAAAAGGCTGCGGTTTGTTAAGGAATCAATCTTTCTCTGTGTCTCTCTCAGTGTCTCTCTCTCCGTCTCTCTGTCTCTGTCTCTCTATCTCCCTCTCCCTCCCTCTCTCTCTCTGTCAGTGTGTGTGTGTGTGTGTGTGTGTAAGAGAGAGAGAGAGAGGGAGGGAGGGAGGGAGGGAGGGAATGAATGAATCAACTGCAGGGGAGGAAGGATAATGATAACCGATTTTCAGTTTAAAACCAGACCGTAATAATATCATAATTCCATTTCCGCTGAAAACAGGTTGAGTTTTGGACAAGAGGTGGATATCTGAAGACAGCCTTTTTTCTCTCTCACTCACTCTCTCTCTCTCTCCTTCCAAATCACCCTAAGGATCTGGTGACCAGGCTGGCAGCAAAGATCTTCTTTGGAAGAAGGGAGGACCCTTTATATCTTGGCCAGGAAGATTGAAATCTGTTTAGGAGTGGAACTGTCAGCTTTCCCAGCAATTGGCTGGAAAAGGCTGAGCGACTAAACTACCCGCGGGTTGGGATAATCTTCCAGGGGTCCAGGGTAATTGATTGGTGGGTGTTAAGTGGTGGATGTTAAGACCAACTTGTGTGACTATTTCTCGTTGCCATTCTTCCCTTCTTTCCGGCCCGCTCATTCCGTGCGCCTTTCTCCTCCCTCCTTCTTCCCCGCCCCCGTCACCCCTCCAGCCACCATGTTGACGCGCCTCTTCAGCGAACCCAGCTTGATCCCAGAAGTTCAGAAATTCTCCAGCTGGGCGGACGATTGTGAAGAGGATGATTCGAGCGACAAAGAGGAGCGGAAAAGTAAAAGCTGCCCTCTTCAGGAGGACCCCAACGACTCGGAGGTAAAAGAGGAGACCGATGTGGGCGCTGATGAAGAGGAGGAGGAGGAGGAGGAGGAAGGCATTGAGGAAGCGGAAGGCGATCGACCTAAGAAACGGGGCCCCAAAAAAAGGAAAATGACCAAGGCCAGGCTAGAGCGCTCCAAGCTGCGACGCCAAAAAGCCAACGCCCGGGAACGCAACCGGATGCACGACCTTAACGCCGCCTTGGACAATCTCCGCAAGGTCGTGCCTTGTTACTCCAAAACGCAGAAATTGTCCAAGATCGAAACCTTGCGGCTGGCCAAGAACTACATCTGGGCCCTGTCGGAAATCCTGCGCTCGGGCAAGAGGCCGGACTTGGTCTCCTACGTGCAGACTTTGTGCAAAGGTTTGTCCCAGCCGACCACTAACTTAGTAGCCGGCTGCCTCCAGCTCAACTCAAGGAATTTCCTTACTGAGCAAGGCCAGGAGGCCGGGAGATACCACGGGCCCAACTCCACCTTTGCCATGCATCCCTACACTTATCAGTGCTCGCGGATCTCCAGCGCTCAGTGCGCTTCCAGCACCATGGCAAGCTCCCACGCCTTGCGGACGCACGCTTACTGTGCCACCTACGAGTCCCTCTATGGGAACGCCTCGCCAGATTACAATAGCTCGGAATACGATGGGCCCCTGAGCCCTCCTCTGTGCGTGAACGGGAATTTTTCTCTCAAGCAGGATTCTTCCCCCGACCACGAGAAAAATTACCATTATTCTATGCACTACTCCGCCCTCCCCAGTTCTCGCCCTTCCGGGCACAATTTAGTGTTCGGAGCTTCGGGAATGCGCAGTGGCGTCCACTCTGAGAATGTTTTGCCTTACGACATGCACCTCCATCATGACCGAGGTCCGATGTACGAGGAGCTCAATGCTTTTTTCCATAACTAGCGCCTTTCCCCCTGTTCCCAGAGGCGCCTTGGGCGTCGCGTTCTCCTACCGGTTTCACGAGTAACCGTGACCACTTGTAGATTTCCAGTGTATTGGACTGGGAAAGGGAGGGGGTATTTGGGTGATATAAACTAAACAGAAAGAGAGAGAGTGGGAGAGGAGGGGGAAGAGAGATAAATAAATAGATCCTCGGCCTTCTTTGATATTCCCCTGTACTTCGTCCCGAGGGCTGCAATTTGTGTTTTGTTTTTTTTAAATTCAACTGTGAACCACTTTTCTCGTAACATATTAACAAAAAATGGGAAGGGCGGGTGGATAAAATAATAATCATTCCTATTCGTGAACCAATTGAGCCGAACGTTCTTGTTTTGAAGCTTGGATAGGGGGTGCGGCGGGGGGGAACGACCTGATCCAACAGCCTCCTGAGCTGAGGCAGCGGGTTTCAATCCTTCCCAATCTCGTTGAAATCAACGGGTCGCTTTGGTTTTCAATCGCTGGCTTCGATTTAAACGGAAAGTCGGTGGAATTTTTTCGCGCCTTGGTTTCCGCGGGACACCAATCCCGATTGGGAATCAGATTATAAACAGAATCTGCGACTTCCCTGCCCCCACTAAGTACTATGAAAAAAATCTGGTGCAATATATATATGCTAGCATAATTTTATATGTAAAAACAAACGAAAGGACTTTATAGCTAATAGACTGTTTAGTTGAGATTTTGCCCATCCGAAAACAAAGTTTTAGATTCAGATTATTAGGAGAAACAACCACATTTTTCAAAATTAAAGAGGAGAGTATCAAAGTGTCACCCCATCCTAATGGATTGTCTGTGCTAAATTATGCCTTATAACTAAAACATTTTCCTAAAGTTCAATATGGCTTTAGAACAAAACAATTTATAAAAGGCAGGTGATGGGAGGAAGGTTTCCATCCTCCCAGTAGCTGAATTCCCCGGAAAAGGTATCTGTGCCATCTGCAATCCTTTACATATTTATCTGGGAGTTAGTCTTATTAAGCTTAATGGGGCTTACTTCATGTAAATATGTATCAGCTTGCACAAATTAAGCTGTTAAAATATTTGCAAACTTTAAATCAAACTTTCAATGCAGTGAGAACTTGAAAAAGCAATAAACGGGCAAACAGATGAAAAATATATTCTATCTCTATCTATGCAAGTAGGTATTGAAACTAGAAAAAGAAATAAAAGGAAGGGAAAGAGGAAAGAAGAAAAAAAAGTAAAACAACAACAAATAGAATCCATATGAAATATTAGAAATATGGACCAACAAACTCGCTGAGATTTAAAATTGTGCACTTTTTGATTTGGGGGAAATGGACTGTGGAAAGTTTCCCTGGTATTTAACAATCACTGACTTTTTTGAACCACCCTTGTAACCCCACGTAACTTATTTTCCAAAATTTGTGTGTCATGCTGTTTTTTACCTGTTTTAAAAATGTTAAAGAAAAATGTGGGGGGCGGGGAAAGATTTTTATGAAATGGCAAAATGTTTTGTTATGCATGGATAGGTTGGGGAAACGCAAATATGCAACTTTTAAAGGTGATGTGAAGAGAATACTACTATGCTTAATATTTCTGTTGGCTTATCCCCCCCCCTTAATAGTAACTTACATTCTTTCTTTCTGTGATGGGTTTTGGGGAGGGAAGCATATGTTTATGTAATGATACACCAGTATATAAATCTCTCTATAAGAAACAAAAAAACAGTAACTTGTAAGGACTCAGAAGAGTATATTTTCCCCCAATACAGTACTCTTTCATTTTTTTTTTGTTCATCTGATGACTTTATTTGAGCAAAAGGAGGATGAAAAAAAAATTACCTCTAATTTTCCCCTCCTTTTAATATGACCTCCATCACCTTTAGACATACCAGCATTTTTAAAAAAAAAATTCAAAGAACTTACATTTCTGAACAAAGTTTTTAAAATAAAACAACAAAAAATCAACAACATTTTACAGAAAAAGAAAAGAAAACTAACAGAGAGAGAGAGAGAGAGGGAAAAAAAGTTGTAGACAATATGAAATGTCTATGGGACACCAGAAGTGCTTTTTTGTGTGTTTCTGTTCAGTTTCCTTAAGATGAATAAATATTTACGTCAAATGATATGCTAAACAAAAAATATCTCAAACTCTTGTTTTAAATAAGAAGGACTAGTTTATATCTGTCTGTCTGTCTATCATATATCTATCCATCATAATTCTGTCAAATTTGGTTTATGGGAGGGTATGTTGCATTTTAGAGAGGAAAAAACTACAGCTCCTTTTACACAAATAATACAGATCAAAAGGCAAAGAGGTTATTAATTCTCACCACCCCTAACATGGGACAAAGTTTAGCTGTGAACTTCAGGTTTTAAAAAAGACACATAGTTGGTTAAATAGAGGGGTGTGTGGCTGTGTGGCTGTGGGTGTGAGTTGTGTGGGTGTAAAATTCTAAAATACAGTAGTATTCTTTAAACATTAATTTGCTACTGTTTCCTGAAGTGATTCCCAACATTTTTGATGGTCTGGGAGCTGCAAGTCAGCTATGATCTTATTCAGTGAATTGAAGCAACTTCTTAAGAAGACAATTAATAAATAATAGATGTTGATTTGATTCCCTCAGCATTAGCTTACTTCAAAGAAGTAATGCTAAATGTATATATGGACAAAATATATAATTCTTTCATTATGACCAAGCATGTTTCCAAAGAGGAACTGAAACAAGCTCTCACTCCCAAGATGACTCAAGACATTAAAATAGCAAATAAAAGTGTGCTTTATGTGTTCAGAAGTAGACAAAGATGGCAAAAAATTCAAATATATTTAAGCAACCCTTCTGAAGACTTTTGAACAAATAGTTTGATAAGTCTTCATAAGACCTTCTTAAAATATATTCGAATTTCCTCACCATCTTTGTCTCTTTCTGAACACCTAAAGTATAATTTTTATGTACAGTGGAATGGTGGAGGAAGCCTACTTCTCATTTTATAAAGACTAATGCAGTTTCCTCCTCCTGGACAGATGGCATTTTCCCTGTATTCCTCTCCCTGTGCGCACACTCACACATTCACACACACATACACACACAAACACATGTGTCACTTCCCTCTCTATTTCTTTTTCTCACACACACACCCATATAGATAGCCATCCACACCCACATATCCTACTTTCTTTATGGTCATTTATGCAATGAGAAATTCAAGGCAAAATAAGGACAAATGTAAATGATCTTTCAAAGCAAGCAAATCATATTTGGCAACTAAACACTGATAAATAATAAATCTTCCATTGTTCCTCTCCCACTCCTAAGGTTTCTTTGTTATTTGTGGAGGAAGCTACTGTAATCCAACAAGGTCATCTGGGAGCTGTCCCAAGTGTGTATGGTGCTGAACCTGAAGTTCTGGAAAAACGTGCCCTTGATTTCTAAAACCGCTTTTCTCCCACTCAGGGATTCTTGGAGCTGGTTAGCATTCTTATCTGATATTCAAAAGCTCCACATAGAGATGGGAGAGATTTTGCCCAAGAAGCCAAAAGTTAGACTAGCAGGCACGAGTTATGTCCTAATAAAAATTCTAACAGAGACAACCTCCTATGTTTTACTTCTGGTGGGTATCATAGGATCCTGGCCATCTATCAGCGAGTATGAAAGAGTTATTTGACATGAGGAAAGACTGAAATCAGATCAGTCACACAAGGACAACCACTCTCTCCAAATATTCATCCTTCTTTAGGATGAATATTTAACCCAGCCCTAACCCATTCAAAGCCTAGTTTATCTCATAGGGTTCTGGTATGTACAAGCACCTGAATAAAGACTATCTTGCCTGCCCCGTGATCTCCACTGTTTCAGGACTATCTTCTTAAGGCAGTTGAAGATGCCATAGGAGGGAGGCTTTATTTTTTTAAAAAAATCGATAATGCTGTATATTTCCTTGGGTTCCACAGAACAGGACAGATATTTCTGTTTGCTGCTGGTAGGGGGTGTTTGTCCACCTGCCCTTGTTTTGGAAAATGGACAGTTGTAAGTAATTCTCTATTTTTGGCATGCGCACACACAAACACAAATATTTTCCTTCTTTTTCTTCCCTCCTTTTGAGGATAAAAGAATGAATATAATAAATAAATAAATAAATAAATAAATAAATAAATAAATAATAAATATGCACTAGAAACCTTAAGCTCTTTAGCCCCTTAGTAACTTCTGTTTGAGAAGTTTCATTAGCTATGTCTATTCTTATACCTCTCCTTTTTTCCACCTTTCAGAGCTAATTTTACCTAGTGGTTAAAACATTGGGCTAAAAAGCAGGAGACTTTACCATCTTAGCCATGAAAGTTAGCTGGGTACATGAGGCCACTTTCTCTCTGGGTGTTCCCCTCACCTCACAGGATTGTCCGTCGTGGAGAAAATAGGAGGAGGAAGGTGTGTTGAACATGTCCACTGTCTTGAGTTATTTATAAAAATAATAAAGGTGGGGTATAAATAAATACATACATAAATAAATATTCTTCCTTCTCCCAGCTTCCCCCTTCTTCATTTTCATCCTTTTTCTATCCTCCTCTTTCTATTTATCTCCATTTATATATAAATTTTCTTTTCTCTTTCTCTAATAAAAATCTATTTTAAAAGCAAACTGAGTAAAGGGGAGAAGGTCAGACTAAAGCTGTAATCTTCTAACCTTAATAGCTATAACCCGAGAGATTCTAGGAAGCCTTCATTCTCCCCCTCCACCCCCAATCCAGCTCAGGATTGCACAGTCTGTTAATTTGGAATCTCTCTGGAATACTCTGCCTCCTTGGGAAACCAGGGTGCTCATGCCAGAATCCCCCCACCAATTCTTTTCCAGGTGCACATACCATCACATTTGTTCAAGTTCTAGAAAACCCTCCATCTCCACTGCCTTTCCCTTGCACTGGCACATTTTTTCCAGTCCTTCCTGCCCCATTTTACACTGAAGCAAGAGGGAAGTGCCCTCACAGGCCAGCATCTCCTTCCCTTCCATTGATGGCTGGGAATTCCAGTGCTGGGCATTCCAGGGAAAATCACAGAATGCTGCCACTCTATCCGAATAGTTTTTGGGTTGATTAAAGCCCAAATCAGCTCCAACCCATGTTTTTCTATTTAAATGACTGAAAAGGAGCTGCACACATTCTCCCCCTAGGGCACAGGTTTTTCTCTGCTATCTGAGCAATAGGGCTGAAATTTCCGTAATCTATATGCTATAACCATGCAAGTGTTTTTCCCCACCTGCTTTAAAACAAGAGCTTGACACCAGAAGTTGTGGCTCTAGATTGTCAATCCTCCTGATCTTCCTTTTCTCCCTCTTTAAGTTATCTACACACCTATCGTGGTTTCTTTGTGTGGGGGCGGGGAGGGGAGTTGGAATTTTTCTAGAAGCCTGAACACCTGTGGAAGAAAAGTGTACATACAAATGCATATACACTTAGCATAACTTCTCCAGTTGCAAACTCAGCTACAAACAATTTCAGCCCTATAAACATCCAAATTTTTTAACAGTTCAATTCGACAACCACCTTGGATGTCTCTTGGGTAAAAGGGCAAGTACATATTGAAAAAAATAAATACAAAGTAGTAATAAATGATTGAGGATGCCAAAGAACTTCAGTCTCTTTGCATACATATATACACACACTGAGGGGAAAAAAATCTTATTAGCTTTTTTTTTTTTTTGAAGAAAGTGCTTGCACACTAACATGCATGAAAATACATATATACCCATACATGTTTCCAAAAACATATGCAGATAAGTATTCAGTAACAGGTATATCATCACACCAATCGTCAGATCTCCATTTTATTTTATTTTCAAAAGAAAGGAAGACAGACAGACAGACAGAAAAATTGTTGTTTAGAGAAACACAGATTATTTATCATTTGCAGTTATTTTATCCTTTAAAATATTGCAGCCACAAAGAAACCTCATTACAGACATTGTACAAAAGCTTTCCTGTCTCTCCAATGTGAACTATTCAAAGCCATCAATCTACCAGTGTGATTAATTTAGTAATAATGCATATGGAAGTGTATTTCTATACATTGGCATAGAGGTACATGTCTCTATTTTAGAAATAGAAGTATCCCGTCACAGCTGGTCAAGGAAGAAGATAGGGCAGACACTTTATCAAAAGGTTAGTTCACACATGTGCTTTCTAACCGTCCATTGCTTTTAGCTGCTTCACACACGCTTGTCCATCACTTGATTTCTCTATAGGATGCACCACCATTAAAATTCAGGTGCTAAGTGAAGGATTTTATTTGTGAAGATGTATTCCATAACAATTATGTTTTTCTGTGGCAGCCAGAAGAAAGAAGGCAACCACTCAAAATTATTCAGATTTGAAAGAGACTCATCTGAATGTCTGAACTAGGTGACAAGGTCTCTAAGAAGATACTGGCTGAGAGGATTATTTTGCTTTCTTCAAAGTAGCACCTCCTTCCTTAATGCTGGCTGATGTTTATTGACAAAAAAGCCCTGATCCATTGCCCTTGCCTCGTGCATGCTCTTCACTGCAACAGACACTTCTCCTTGAAAAATATATTCATAAAGAGAAATGACAGCAGCATTGAGTAAATTGATAAATATTTCTCAAAGGTCTGCTCTGAGTTTCCAAGGGCATCATTTCCCCCAATAGGGTGCCCTCCTCAACTAGATAATTTGGAACTACAATGCTAAGAATTTATAGCCAACCTAGTCATAGAAACCTCAGCAGGTCTGGAGAGTACCAGGCCACTTGAGGTTCATCTAGGATGGGAGACCATGTTGAATCCAATTCTGACTCCTCAAGCTTGAGGACAGGATAGAAATTAGAATTTATATATGACTCCATTAATCATGATTATCGTCATTTTCATCAAAGCAATCTAGTTTTCCTGTAGGCAGGGAGGGAGAGCCCAAATACATATAGGTTTGCATCAGGTGAAAACCTTCGAAGAACTACTGTAGTTGGTTTTCTGTGAAATGAAATGAATGGATGTTTGGGAATGGCCCACGCAATTGTCCCATATATATCACATACTCCAGGAAGGAAGGAAGGAAGGAAGGAAGGAAGGAAGGAAGGAAGGAAGGAAGGAAGGAAGGAAGGAAGGAAGGAAGATGCTGAGAAGAGAAGTCTGTTGCATTAGGGAATGGTGGGAAAGTTTCACATATGTTTAAAAGCGGATATATGTTTAGCGAAACCTCCCGAGTCAGAAGTTAAGTCCTGAGAAGATCTATGGGATTTACTCTCAGGTAGTTATTATCGAATCTCAGCAGTAAAAACGCCGCGGAAATGCAACAAAAGACTCCTAAAAAGCGGTAAAGTTCTTTATTTTTGCGAGACTGTTTCGGAAGACTTCTTGCTTGTGCATTTTTGATAAGAGAAATGAAAGCTTCAGTTCCGGAGCCTAAAAGCTCTTCCTCCGGTACTATGAAATCCCAGTGATTGGTGAGGAATCGCCCGTTCCTTCGTGTTTTTCAGAGCAGGGAAGAAGCCGCATCCGAAGCCGCTTTCCTGCCCCGACCCTTCCCCTAAAGTGAATGCCACTGCGCGAAGCGCTTTCCTCAAACCACTGACCTCCCTATATAGTACCGCGTCCCTATCTGTGTTGCTCCCATACATTTCACCATCCCATTAGCCTTTCTCCCCCTTTCTCCTCCAAAACGGGACGGTTAAATCCATCCAGTTTCAAGCCCCCAAATAAGAGCACGCCGAAATATGACCCCAGTCTAAGTCTCCCAAACGATGAATGAAAGCGACGAAGGGGAACGAAAGAATGGTTTTTCGGAGAATTTCGGGCCCAGGAGCCAAGGATCAAAGAGTCTCGGGCAGGGGGGAACTAAGGTGTGTGTCTTATTTCAAATCGGGAGTGAGTGAGTGGCACGCACGGCAATAAATGTGAAATCTACCTGAACTCGACCTAGGTAAGTTTGGTAACTTTGGAGGGGCGGATACATATTTGTGTCTACATACACAGACATATATTTACAGCAAATAACTCAGTTTTTAGAAACTGTTGCTGATGAGCAGGGGGAGAAATGCCACAAGGGAAGCATCTAAATGGGCAGGTAGATGTGTGTCTTGAAAGTTGTGTGTGTGTGTGTTATGAAATATTCCAGCGTTTTCTTCCTCCAAGTCTTGTCGGTCTCTCCAAATTAGAGCAGGATTTTTATTTCTGGGTTTCCCTGTGACTTTGCACTGAGCGGATTTGCCCCGTCTGCGTGAGGGCAGGTACTCTGCTGCTACAGCTGTTGCTCGACCCTTATTTCGAGCTAGAACAGAATAGAATACTTTTATTGGCCAAGCGTGATTGGACACACAAGGAATTTGTCTTGGTGCAAATGCTTTCAGTATACATAAAAGCTAGCTAGCTTAGCTGGCATCTTTCTGGTTGGCAGCGCCAGCTTCCCGATTTCCACAGTAGTAAAAGAGAGGCTCTCTGTAGGGAGTTAGATGCCAGGCTGTTGCCCGTGCCAACTGCCAGCCAAGGGCCACTGAAGGGAAGTGGTTCGTTTGCTACCGCGGAGGGTCGGACATCTGTTCACTCCAGAACGCTTTTAAAGGGAAAGGCCTCTCTTTTAAAGGCGAAGGCATCGGGCACAAGCCTGCCCAAGAAAACTCAGGGACCCTCGCCTGGGAGGGCAGGCGGCGAGAACCTCCCGGACTTGGGCAGCGCGGGGTGGGTGGGGAGAGAAATCATCAATAGACCTTTTCCATAAAATGCAGAGGTGCCCGTTAGGCAAGCTGCCATTTGAGTGAGAGAGGTTTGGGGAAAGGGCAGAGGGCGATTTCATCGAGTATTTTGGGGAAGGTGGAGTTCACCTCCCCAAAACACCCTTCATCCAACCCCCGATTCTGACTGAGAATACCCCTCGCCGTTTGTGGGCTCCCCGTTTTCTTCAAAGATAGAGTGGTTCATGCGGGGAGGGAGGGAGAGACCAAGCGCACATTCCAATAACCCTAAAGGTTTTGGCTGCCCGTCTGAAGTGCTCCAGGGAGTCAGTCATCCATATGGCGCCCCTTCCCAAGTGCTCTGGGGTGCTCTGAGGAGCAATCGCAGTGCCTTTTCGAAAAGGGGCTGTGAAGAAAAAAGGGGTGGAAGAGGCTGAGAGGAGATGTAACCCGCTCTGGAAAAGGGCTATGAAGATTAGGTGAGCTAGGACACACCTACAATAGTTAAATCTCCCGGCGAAGAGGCTAAGCCACCGGCAGAATCCAGCATTACGGGACCCTGCTCGCTCGGATCTGCGGAGGCGAGGTGGGAAATGATCTCTGCTTCCCACCCGCCTCTTTTTGGAAAGAAGTTCAAATTAGGATCCAGAAAATTTTTCTTTTATTATTAGTAATAAAGCAGGTCGTTGTGCCAGGCGAGCTCCCGCCGCCCTCCATATCGCCTTGGAACCCACCTTTACTGCACACACCGCTGGAGCTTAAAAATAATTTCTCCTAAAAAAAAAAAAAAGAAACCTTAACTGCAACTTCCCCCATTCCCCTGCGCTAAAACGAGGGGTGTTTTCCTATTTTTCTTTTTTCATTGTACTTATTGTTGTTTCCAAATTCAGGGAAATGGGGAGGGAGAGCAAGCGAGAGAATGAGCGGCTAAAAACATCAAGATCCATGCCAAACAGCCCCATGGCTCCGTCTCTGCCCAGTGGCCGGGTGAATGCCAGGTTAAGCAGAAGGGTGGGCAAAGAGGAAGGGGGGGTGGGGGAGGAGACCTTGCTTCAGTTTAGATTTCGTGGCATCTGTTCACTATTATACAGTGTAGATTTTTATATGGACAGCTAAATTAAAGACGGGTTTCTGCCAGAATTACAGATATTATTTTGAAAAAGAATGCGATGGAATAGGAAAAGAGGAAGAAAAGACATTTGCTATGTAGTGGGGGGGGGGGGGAGGGAGGAAGAGGAGGAGGAGGAGGGTGGAGGGGGATTAAACAGCTCGCCTGTACTTATGTATTTCATGGGTGAAAGATGTAAGAAATAAATTACACGTTATAAAACAACCTCATGGCCGCTTGGCATTCTTCTATGTCTACTTGTCTATCTTTACTCCCTAAAAAGTGACCTAATTGCGGCCTTTCCCAGCTCGCTCAAAAGATTTGCACCCCGTGTCATTTTCAGCCCCTTGATACACATTTTTGCCTCTTTCTGATCCGTCGATTGGCCTTCTCTTTCCAGTCCGATCTCTTCTGATTCTCCCCTCCCAGCACTGATTTGTCGCACCTCTTCTTTTTCTCCAGAGACCCCGCCTCCCCCCCCCCCAGGTAAAATCCAAAGGTGAAATCCAGATAAGCTCTGGACCTCTTGAAACGACGGGGGTCTGGGGAAATTGACAGGCTCCGGCCAACAGGGGATGCAACTGGAACCAAATTCCACCGGTTAGAAAGGCACAGAGCTGACCTAAGACAAGGAGGGTCTCCTCACAGCCGAATGTGGAGGAAGAAAAAATAAGACAACCGCCCGACATCCAAGCAGATGGAAACTGGGGCACAGTAAGCAAGATTCCAATTTGTTGGAAAGAGAGAGCTTGCCCCAAATCCAAGAATTTAGGATACTTGTGGCGGAATAGGTGCACAGAGCTGCCTGATTGGCATTCACGATGGAATTCAAAACTAAATGATCGATAATTTATTAATCTGTAATTACGATCCCAAGTGTATCAATCTATATTATAAATAGAAAAGCAGTCCACTCAACTTCTTGTCTGAAATTAATTTGTACTCTCTTCTGTTGGGAAATCTAATTCACAAAAAAAGAGTCTGTGCGTGTGCCCGCAAGCAGATGCCTTTCAATGGGGAAAGCCTTCCCAGAAAGATCTTAAAGGGTGGGGGGCCCGCTATAAGAGGGCCGTTGTGCTGAAGCCTGGACGGATTTCCTGATTGACATTTGAAAGAGACGCAGCTGAGGGAAGACGGGTACATTTTGTCAGGCTATGCAGAACGGGTGGAAATGATATCCTAAATCCTAATCTGGATTAAATATGTTTTCACGCACGCACGCACGCAGACACACACTTTTTAGCCTGACATATTCCCACCGAAAGAGTTAAAGTAGAGACATCTGTGCCTGCGAACTGCGGGGACAGCAGAAAACGGCCAATGAGGGTTGGCAGAAAATGTGGAACAAATGCCCGGTACTTCGGAATGCCGAATCGCCAGGCAGGTTTTTGTGTTCTCACACACAACGCCAATCAGGGGGCCTATCGGAAAATAAACATCACCCTTTGGCCTATTCAGTTTCTTTACTGGCTCCGGCCTATATGGGGGATTGGGGGAAGAAGGACCCGCTATGGCTTCCTTTTTTTCCACCAGAGAAATAGGTTTCTGCTCTTGGAGCCGCTTCTGAAAGAAAAGAAAAACGAAAAGTCGCAACAAAATGCTAAAATGTTTTGAGGCTGAAATCTTAACACTCATCTTCTTGCGGCTGAAACCAGGTGAACGGAGTAGATAAACACGATTTGCCGTTCACACAGTATTAGCTAGCTAGCCCAGTTACTCCATTTACCCATTTCCTGGATTAATAGGAAGTTTTCTTGCCTTGGTGCCATCGGAAACGGACATAGTGAGGGTTGCCCGCGAGAGCTTCGCGTCCCCGGGGATTGGGACCCTTGGTCGGGTAACTCACTCGGTTCGGGCCATGCCACATCCAGGATTCTGCTCTCGGTTTCTGTTATTCAGGTGTCGGACTGTAGAGAGTGGGCGGAGAGCGTTCTTAGATTCTGCAGTATCCTCACCACCGGCCTACTCACCCTCCCTCCTCCCAGGGCTTCTTGGTCCAGGCGGTGCTTTTTCCTTTGGCAACCAACCTCCGAGAGGGACAGATAGGAAGGAAGCGAGGAGAAAATCAAGCCTGAGTGTGGCTGGCATTCCCACTCGCCCAAGTTGAGTCGTGCCGCCTCTTTTCGAGGCGAGAATGTCACGGAACAGGGCGCGTTAATGGAGCGCCCTTCTTATTTTTTTGCAGTCCAGTACAATCTCCCGGGTTCTTGCCCTTATCTAAGGGCCAAGAGCAGGCTTCTTCCTTTGAGTTAGGCCTCCACACTAGTCAGCCCCTCCCCCGGAAAAGGCGCCTCTGTGCATACCCCCTCTTAAAGTGGACCTCGGGAAAGAAAGAAAAAGGAGCGAGGCGAGGAATTGCGGCTTGCTACCCTCGCGTTTTTTGGCCAGGCCAAATCGCAGACTGTAGGTTTGGATCTTAAAAAAAAAAAAAAATACTTTAAACCAAAAACATGAAGCTCCTCTCCAGGGGGATTTTGGTGCCCTTCGTAGTTCGTGCCAACTGAGGGGAGGGGAGGGGAGACGAATAAGGCACAGAAGGAGGGGAGAACTGCGGCTGAAATTCCAGGACATCTGTTCTCTATATATGATGGCGCTCCTGATAAAAGGGACCAGTAGCTGGAGAAGCCAACATCCCTCCCTTGCCGATTTTGCCGGGGGGGGGGGAGTGGTGTTTTTCGGAGGGGGGGAAGCGAGGGCACTATTTCGCATTGCATGCGGGTAGATCCTGACCTTCTTTGTATGGCAACGCCCTGCCCGGTGGGCTTTTCTTTTGCAGTGTTGAGGTTTTGGAGAGGGAGCTGCTGGGTCTCCCAGACCCTGCTCCCCACGCGCGATCTAATTAGGGATGTAAATCCTCCTTTTTTCCCCTCCCGATCTGGCAGAACCCCGATTTTGGCAGGCTCCTGCGCAAAGGTTAGAGGACAAGCCTAGTGGCAGAAGCCAAAATCAATTACTCCGTGCCCCTGTTATTACCAGTTTAATTTGGATAAAGGCTTAAACACACAGCGCCCAAGCCCAAACCCACCCACGATTTCGACTGGGTCGGAGAAGGCAGTGCGGGTGGGTCCCCTTGCGAGGGCCCGAGCAGGTTTTGGAGGCAGCCTAGAAAAATCGTTAGGCTGGACAGGAAGAAGCAGGAATTTGGCGCTTGCCAAATTCACTGGCCGGGACGGAGGATAACTTTCACCAGTCGGCACTCGCCTCTTATCTCCCACCTAACTCAAAGAAACAAAAACCATTAAGCATGTTTCATATACCTCTCCTTCCTTCCTTCCTTCCTTCCTCCCTCCCTCCCTCCCTCGCTCCTTCCCTCTCTGCCTCCCTCCCTCCCTTACTGTCATCTCCTTTCCTTTTTTACCATTCCCCCTTTCGTCCATTTTCTATTAGCCTCTTATCTCAACTTTTTAATTTTTTATTTCTTTTTCATTCTTTTTGTTCCTTCCTTTATTCAGTTTCTGATTCCCTCCATGTGTTTTTCTCCTCTCTAATTTCTCCCTTATTCCTTATCTTTTCTGGGTTTTTTCCTTGCTGCCTTAGCAAGTCACCTTTCTTCCCTCCAATTAAAGCAATCTTTGCAAGCTGAAAACGAATGGAAAATAATATTTTGGCGATTTGCTTTCATAAACATGGGAATCTGTGGAGATAGGGTTGTTCCAATTATTTCTTGTTCTCTTTTCCCTTCCGTGGTGTAAATAAACAGTGTTTAGACACAGACTATAGCTGGCAGTCACTGCCCAAATTCATTTTGGAAATGTCAAAGGAATTAGGCCAAGATTGCCTGAAGAGGCACCTGGGCTCTTTGACCTAATCCCTTGTAATCCGACACCTTTAATCCAGGTCAGCCTCTCTCAAAAGGGTGCCCTCTGCATAGGATGGACTATAATCCCATGTTCCACAACCAGTTTTGATTAGCTGTTCTGAGTAGGAAGACCAGAGTGGTAGCCTATCAGGGCTGGAAGGCATAGTCTGGAAATCGTTACAGATTAGCTATCCAGTCTTTCCTCTTGTGGATGAAAGAGGGGCATTTTTCAAAAACCTGATATTTGTAGCATATGCTTTGGGCTAGAAGCATAAATTAAAAACGCTATCACTTTCTTCCTCCACCAAACTAAAGCCACAAAAACCATTGTGGCAAATTCTTTCTTTGCTCCTTCTAGTCCTTTCCCCCTTTCCCCCTCCTTCCTTCTCTTGTCTCCATCCCTTCTAAGCTTCCTTCTTGAAGAAACCAACCCCTCTTTTGTTCTTGGGATCATGAGTGCTATATCCATATTTTTTCTGCCTATTCTTTTGGCATGCCCTATGAAGTACACACACAGATCTAGCTGCTTTAAAAAGCCTACATAACTGAAAACTAGGACTGGCTGGTGTCCTCTTTGGCACAATGAACCACGTTCCATGGAACCATGTGGCTGGCACCTGATCCGCTCTTCCAAAACCTCCTTTAGAAATGAGCCCCCTCCCAAGTGGAGGAGGGAGTGATATGTAGCAGGGAGATGGGGGAAGGAAAACTGGCTCCTTCTGTTCAGCAGAGCTCAGGTTGTTATTCTGGTGGCTTCTGCTGAAATTGTACAACAGACCTCTCCATTGGACCTAGAAGTATAAGGTGATCCGTTTCATAGAAAGAAGGCCAGTTTTTCTGAAGGTACACGCAGACAGACAAAAATGCCAATTCACTGGTGCCTTCTTGGTTGCTTTTTATGATATATACTGATTGGAAGGAAAGAATTCTTCTTGATTGTTTTGCAAAAATGCTCAGAACCAAGATAATTCTGAAATAGATAAAGTCAGGCAGCAATCCTAGGGAAAAAATAAGATAGAAAAGACAAGCTCATCAAGTGATTGATGTTGGAGAACATTTTCCAAGAAAGAACAAAATTATCTCAGTCTTAGGCTGACTTTCATTCAGAAAAATAAACCTAAAACAAGTACTAAAAAGTTGTGGGGAGCACAGCCATGGATAGCCATAGATAAAACATAGATAAAACATTGAAAGGAAGAAAGAATTGGGGGGGGGAGACCCTCCAAAAAACAGCTGGTGCTTATTTCCAGCACCATAGAAAGGATATTTCTTTACCCAGTGCATTGGTTTGTTCTTTCAATCATTTTTTATATATTCTTCAACCAAAAAGACAACACTGACTGATATCCAATCATTAAAAGCAAACAATCCTTCCCTGCAAAAATACAGCCTAAAAATCAGATACCCAACATTGCAGAGAGCCAAGAGAGGAGGAAGGAGAAGAGAAAGGGAGGGTTGAAGCAAACAGCAAATTCTAATAACAAAGTTAAGCAGACTTTCTTATAATGACCAGCTGGCATGGAAACAGAAATAGTTCAACAACAGGAGGAGCCAAAAATAGATGGCCTCTTGGCAGAACTGATGAAAGCTCTTATCTTAACTCCTACCTTTACAGGAGCCAGATGGAATAGGTGCCAACAGGTGCCAGTTAATGCAAGGGATTCAGTGCCACAAGACTGGATTATGTTTACTAACTTAAATTAAAAATGAAAAGGACAGGGAATAGATGATTTACTAGGTATAGTGCAGGTCTATAAAGCACAAACATTTTAACTATGACTAGAACCTCCTTCTCTGGAGAAACTGGGCCTATTGATCCCTGGGGCTGTTGTGAATCCCAAGATGTCCTGTTTGTGATCTTCTGAGGCATCTGACTGACTGGGGACAGAATCTAAATGCCAGGCCAGAAAAATATTGTGGGTGTCCTCGAATTACCTATGTGCTTCTTACATATTCTTACCTCCCTAACATATTTTGCAAGTCTAATTCAACAAGTTGGTGTTGAGAAAAGGTTATTTTATGGTCCAGCTCAGGGATCATGAAATTATTGCTAATTTACCTGTCAAGTAAATAAAAAAGACTGACAAGCATGAAAGACAAGATCTTCTAAGTAGTGATTATAGCATTCTGTCTTATAGGTTGATGTATAAATGTTCATATATAAATATTCATATATTTATATGGATTTTTTAATGGGCCGGAGGCTAAAATATATGAACAATTGCAGGAATTGGATATGTTTAATCTAATGAAAAGAAGGACTAGGGGTGACATGATAACAGTGTTCCAGTATCTAAGGTTTCATTCTTATAAATCCATTTCCTGCAACATTCCTTTCTGTATCTTGCAGTTGATAACAATGTTGATAGATAGTCAGTTGCACAAATGAACAAATGCTCTTGTCCTCCTCTTAGGATATTTTCAAATTCAGTACTTCACGGGAAGTTTTTAGGAATGTAAAAACAAAAAGATGAGGTAATGTGACACATTTTGAAAGTCTTTATATCTACTCCCACTGAAAGGGAAATGGTTCACGCTTAAATCTTTTGCCCAATCCACTGGACAGACAAATGAAATTGGGAACAGCAAAGTCTAAATTTAAATCTCAGCTCAGCCACAAATCCGAAGAGATGCCGTGCATTAAATATTCTTTTATTTATACACTTTATGTACTATTTTCTCATCAATCTGACTATTTGTTGCTCTTGTTGAAATGCTCACCTCTTGCTTCTCTTTTGTAATGTCAGACCTACAGGGCTGGTGACAAAACATGAACATTAATATGGTATGGTATAAAAAGTTATTTTGTGAAGGCAGTGATGATTTAAGCAAGTCTTGGGAATAAGAGTCTGGGAAATACCTCCTCTCCAGTTTTTAGATGGTGTTGCTTGCAGCTTCTATCCCAGCTGCTGTTTTCAGGGGCTCCATATTGACAATGGGAGAGAAATGCTTCCTCACCTCACATATAATACCTAGTACTCTAGACAGGTAGCACAGATGTTTTGATCCCCCAAATCTTCAGAAGCGTACCTAACATGTTGTAAACAAAACCCTAAAAATAGCAAGTCTGCCCACAGGGCATAAACATTTCTTTTGAGAGGTATCATTCAAGGGGGGGGGGTATTTGGTATGCCCCGCTAATGTAAATTAACATTATGGTGCCCAGTTAATGTTTTCCCTACAATGGCAGTCAAATTATCTTCTCCTTTTCCCAAGTTTTCATGATCTCCCTTTACTGTCTTTCTGTTACATTGTCTTAAGATGAGGAAGAATCCAGCTGACTTTTTCTTCTCTGTTATATCTGTATCTACAACTGTATTTCTAATTTTATAAAGAACAGATCTGCACGTATACATACATACACAAACACACACACACACACACACTGTACACAAATATGCACACATACATCCACATGCACACATATACACATGACTATCCATACACAAACAACCCCCCCCGTGTGCCTTTATTCAGAAAGCGAGAATGCCAAAAGGTTTTGGGAAGGAAGCCTGCCATGTCCTGTTCAGCGAGTACCAAACGGCAAATGGCAAACGTAGCGTGTTGCTGCAAAATGTGTGAAGTCAACTTCAATAGATGAATCTGGGGAAGTCTTTTTAAAATCAATCTTTTTCCATCTTCCGAAAACACACATTTGGAGTGGGAAAAGAAATACTGTCTTTCAGGGGCTCACCACAAATGAATGGTTTCCTGCCCCCCCCTTGCACCGAGGCAATATTTATGTATAACAATTTCTGAGAAGCTTAGAAATGAAACAAACCTTTTGACAACTCCCCTGGAACAGGTCTCACTACATTAAATGGGAGGACTTGTTTAGGCTGAACATGTTTTCCAATAGCTGAAGTTTGTGAGGAGAGAAGTGGGACAGGCTATCCCACAAACCCCTACCCCCCCCCCCCAAAGGTATATTCCTTACATGCAGTTGGAAAAAAGCAGGAATAAGCCTCAGAATAGCCTCCAAAAGTCAGGAGATGGCAGAAAGAGGTGCCCATATAGGTTTGTGTCACTTTAAATGCATTTGGTGCTTATTTCCCATACGGCATTCATATCGCAACCTAGAACAGAAGCTCCTTCATCCCATATTAATTCCAGAAGCCTCTTCCTTATATGTGCCCCTTATAGGGACGCTGCGAACACCTCCTCTTTTAGTGGCAGTGAACTCCTGCAGCCTCCCTTCTCCTGGTCCCTCACTCAGCCTCTCTCCCTCCCACCCTCCCATGTGACTGTAAGCAGGCTGGTCGTCATGCTGGTACTCACAGCTGCAACCCATCTGCTTTGATTGAACGCTGACATTGATGAGACAGGTTCGCTGTTTGAAGCATCCTTCTTTTGCTTGCACTGACTGTGGCAAGATGAGGATGAGCTGGGGGCTTTAAGGGGAAGAGAATCAGATGAAACTTTGAGGGGTGGAGCGGGGGACATGTGCATTACAGGGAACATTATGTTTCAAAGAAACTTAAATGCATCCACTATCCTAGAAATGGAATGCACCTTTCTATTTTCTTTGTTCTTCACACTTCATGCCAGTCCAGATGATAAAAAAGATAGTGACCCTTTATTAGAACCAGCTGGTCTGATTTTATTAAGTGGGCTACCAATACTTACTTGTTGCTATGCATATAAGGAAATGTTACCTGTTCGGTACATGCTGGATGAAAGACCAATCTGCTTGAGAAAGGCCAGAGCCGAAGTCCAAAATATTGGCAGAAATTAGGAAATGGTGTTCCAGCCTTTTGGCTACACTCTAAACAACATGACACGCAGACAAAGTGATCCTCTCTTAGCACCTGCATTCCTTTCATTGCGCATAATGTAGCCTTTAGTTCAGAGGTAGAAAGCCTTGCCTGCCGCCTCTCCAAAAATCACTGCCAATTTCGAATGTGACAGACAGGAAAAACAATTAAAATAATCAGAGAGTAATTATAGTGACTGTATGTAATTAATTGCATTTAATATTTTAATTGCATTTAAATTTAATTTAAATTATTATAGGTTTCATCCTGGCTCCACCCATTTCTTTATCTTCAACCTACTTACCTGAAGTGATGTCTTCAGTGGATAATCCTGAGTCCATTCCTGCTTGGTATAACTATAATTATTATAGTTCAGAATAATCAGGTAGGCTGTGTAATAAGCAGCTGTGTGAATGTCTGGGTTAAATACAAGATGGCTAATGTTGGTTCATCCACAGTGCATCTACAGGAGTCCGATTTTCTTAGTTTTTGCACTCTGGGGTGACATAAAAGTATTGTTTTAATTACTATTATTTTGGCATAACCATGGTTGGATCTGAAGATATTCCAAGTTGCTATTGGAGAAAGAACCAAAAGAAACAGCAGTTCCAGTTGCCAGCCAGACAGTAGCAACAGTTGCTACTGTCCACACATAATAAATATCAGGTTCTTGCTAAGCTCAGAGCAGGCCACAGTACAATATATGGTTGTTGGGCTATGATCATTTTGGTGGATGATATTGTCTGCTAGAGTGGGATTGAGAACTAGTCTTGTGCAGTGCTTAAAGCATCAGGCTAAAACCAGGAGAAGGTGAGTTCAAATCTTTTACACACAAACAGGGTGACATTGGGTCAGTGACTCTCTCTCAACTCTGGGAAGAAGTTAATGCAAACCATCTCTGAAAATCTTGGTTGGGGATTTATTCAAGTTGGGCTTTATCCATGCACTCACCAGAAGTCAATAATGATTTGAAGGCACACTCCCTCTTCCCAAAAATCAGATTGTGGATGCAACATGGGAACAGCTCTAGGAAGAAGGAGGTGACAATGACTACAATAAGGTGAGAAACCACTCCTAAAAACCACTCCTTAAGTGCTGCAATTAGAGAAAATGATGCTAAATCAAAGAGAACATTCTGGAGAATTATGAGAATCTTTGACAAGCATTCCAAAGAGGACAAGACATCTGCAGAGCACAGTGTGTGCAGAGGGGCATTGCTGCCTCTCTCACAGTTTTCACACCTATACATTCTTTTGCATTCAAGCTATCATAATGGTTGCTAAATGCTATGTACTGTTTGCAGATTAATGGAAAGAATTCATTATCTTCCTTTAAATTATTACTTTCATATCCTTTAGTGCACAAAACAAAGGAAAGAAAACAAGGAATGCAAAAACCAGAATAATCAGGTATGGTACAGTAGTAAAGAGCAGCTCAAAAACAAATATAAGGAAAAGTTTTATAATACAATTTTAAGATATGGGACAACAACATAGCTCCATTTTTTTCATTATAACAATGCTTCATAAACCACTAATTCTTAATACAATGATAAATATCAGTGCTGTGAATGTAAATCAAAATTACATGTACTTTTTTTTTAGGTTAGATTAGATTACTGTTTCTAAAACCATATTAACTATTTCTGGACTAAAACAAAATAAATGTGGGGCAAGCCCATATTATATTTGTGAATGTCCCCTTCATCATATTATACTTCTAAAATCACAAAGTTGACAACACTTCAACCCTTTTAAACATTTTTCTAAGCCAACCAATAAACATGAAAATATTGTATGAATATCGCATTGAATTGGTCTTAGTTTAAAATCATAATAAAGATAATTGTACCGAAGGTTTCAGGTCAGGGTACAACATGGAAAGTGTCTTATTTTACTTTCGTGGGTGATCTTTGTTGGGACAAAAATTTGGGAGAATGCAATCTTCCTGATCTTCCTCAGTTTCTCAGCGGCTTTTGATACTTCTGAAGCACTTCCATTGGTTTGAAATAAGGGAACCTATTGGGAATGATCTTCTACTTCCTGAGAAGGATGTTCTAATCAACACTTTTATGTTGTGAATGCCATGAACTTCCTCCAGTTTCCACTTCTTTTTAATGTCTATGTGTAAGCCTGGGGGAGGTCATCTACTGACAATGGAGCTGGTATTATCAACATTCTGTTGATACCCATCTACTGCATATATGTTGCCCTTGACCCATGTGGCAATGTACTAAAATCCAGTGATGGAGACTGTCAGAATCTGAGGAACAGATTCAGACTGAATCGCTGGAGGAATGGCTTCGGTTTATGGGAGAAACAAATCTAGAAAAACCACTCTGGATTCTCAACTGAGTTCTAACCCCTCATTCAGAAATGACTCACAATTTAGGGATCTTCTTCAACTCACAACTCCTGCTTGATCAGCAAGGTTGTAGCCATGGCTATGAAGACCTTTGCACTGTTAAATCTTGTGCACTCCCAATGAGGAGGCCGCTTATCCCTCAGTCACCTTCTGCTTGAATTAATTTAATGGGGTCTCTGAAGATATCTTTGGAAAGCATTCTGAAGTTATAGATGGTATAATATGCAGCAGCCTAGCAGTGATGGTGTATCTTGATATACTCATGTAAACTTGCTGTTTCAGAAGCTGAACTAGTTGCCAGCTGGCTTCCGGGTGCAATCCAAGATGGCAGTTGTAATTTTTAGCAATATATTTAAGGAAATGCCTTATCCTGCATATATTGGTCCACCCAATAAGATCACAGAAAGTCAATTTCCTGTAGGTCTCATCTATATAAGACTGGTATCTGACAAAACTTCTGAATCTGGATTTTTTTATTGCTGCCTCCATCCTTTGGGACCCCCTTCCTCTGGAGTAAGCCCATAGGGAGGTGTTTGTTGATCTCAACCCTCCTCTCTTAGAAGGCTCTGAATCTACTCTCCATGACTCATCACTTGACCTCGCGTCTAGCTTGGAAGCTGTTATGGCCACTTCCTATCTTTTTGGAAGTGCCTCGCTTTGTGTCCTTCCCACATATTTCAATATATGAGAAAATGGAGCTTCTGTACTTTGTACTACTGATAAGTTAAAAGGAAAGAAAATGAGAAAAATAATGAATTAAATTATATAGCACCACCTCCTGGCCATGTTGCACTGAGGTATTCGGCTAGGAGATTGTAGTAATTCATTCCACTCACCCTCACACTTGGGGAAATAGTCCACTCTCACAAAAAATTAGACTTCAAAATCAAACTTCATATAGGAAAAAAAGGAGACATAAATGTAAAAATCCCCCTTTAGCTTTAAACAGTCAAATTCAATGTATTCAGTAACAGAAGGCAATAAAAATATAGAATCATAGACAGTATCTTTAAAGAAGCCTCCATATAAAAATATCAAAGGAAAATATAAAACCCAGGGATCTCATAAGATGATGCTTGTCTGTTTCTGTTTGGAAGCAACACTGCTCAAAAGGCCCAGGTTGCAAAAGCATGCAAATGCTTAGTTTATTTGGATGTAATCAGAAACAAATATTAGATTTAAAAGCATACACAGCCCAAATAATAATCTTATTTCTACTTAATCTTGTAATCTATTTTTGAGTGACTCGATGCCAGAAATTAAAAGTCCCCAATTGCTTGCTTTTCATAGTCTCAATATTCAGCTTCATCATATATTTCCTTGTGGAGAACCGTCTGCATTTTCCAAAAGAACAAAAGCTTTTCTGGTAAGAGAGGGAGGGATTTCGGGAATTGCCTTTTTGTTATGTGCTAAAGTAAGCATCTCTTCTCTCGAAAGATGCATTTTGGAGAAGACTTCTTGAGAGAATATATACAATGGGAATAGCTGAGTTCCACTGGATGGGAAAAGAATGCCTTTCACCATAAACCTTCTAATTATAATACTGTTCCCCTCAATTCAATCATATGCCTCTCTCTTTTCATTCCATATGCAGAAAGCAACTGCCAAATGGTGGCAGGTGTAAGATTTCTTGGAATTCAAAGGGCTATAGGAGACCTGTCACTTCCCTGCTTGAGGCTAAGGATTTCACTTGAAAACTCTGTCTTTAGATCTATTTATCTAGTCAATATTGCTTTATCTGGTCCAATATTGCTTGCTATTATTGACTGTGATTATTCTAGTTGGGCACTGGTTTTCCTTATTTTATATTTCATAAAAGTTTTCTATCCCAAAAGCATGTGCTCAATATTTTAGCCATGATCCTGTGAGGCCATGCATGGGAACATGCGCTCTTTTGTCCTTTTTCCTTGAACTCTCCCGAATTCCTGCATAATTGACTCAAAGGAATTGATTAGGAGGGCCAAAATGATCAAGCGGACCTTAAATCTCTTGGCTTAATACAAAAGCAGCCTTTCTGAATCCTCAGAAGAACTGCTTTTATCCCTTTCTTTCCTATCTGTGTTCCAACTCAAAAGTGTCCAGCCAGCTAGCACCACCACTTAAAAGCAGAAACATAACACTATAAACTCTAAGTCTTAGAAACACTTCAAATCACTCCCTACACACATTCAATTCTCATTCAAAATCCAGAAGAAAAACAAATTATTCTGCCCTCCCCGTATTAAGTGACATGGCACCATCCTTTTGTTGCTGTTGTAGCCTATTCCACTCCTGAAAAATTAGAAGATCTGTGTACTTTAAAAGGTTGTATGGAAAACAACTGTAACAACCCACATATCCCTTTCCTGACTTATAAACTTACGATATTTCTCAGCATTTTTCTAAGAAGTCCCCTTCCCTCTGAGAGAATGTTTGTGAACCCACAACATCACTCCTGCAGCTCAGTGTGTAAAAACAAGCCACAGGTGTCAGGTCTGATTGAGTATTTTGACCAGACATGTATAATTCACTCCGCCTCACATAGCTGGTCCCTGGAGAACTGGATTTCTCCATTCCTCTTTGACTTTCCTGGCCTTCATAAGCTGTGTTCCTGCCCCCATCCCTTCTCTCTGTTCCTTATTAACAAAGGAACACAGATTGTTACCAGTAGCTTATTTGTGTGTGTGCCATGTGTGTGTGTGTGTATCTTGAAGCCTAGTAGGTGACTAAACCCTTTTCCTGTTAGAAGCTCCCTGAGTATCTCTGGAGCTTCTACTGCAAAGTAAACATCTGTTATTTCAGCTTTAATCCCATTAATATGGCAACAATCTCGCCAAGCACTGGGAGCAGAGAGAATCACATCATATGTGAAGGTTGCATACAGGCGGTGTGCGCTTTTGCTCACAGACAGTTTGAGCTAAGTTTACAAGGTCCATCCCAGCCCATTATTATATTGCATTTTATTCTTCTTTGCAAGTAATCTTCTGAATGGATTAACAGAGTCTACAGATCTAGACAACAAACTGCACAAGCAAATCAAATTGTTTCTGTTTTCAATTAAAGTTCCTAGATATCACGGCATAGGTGAAATCGGAAGAATGCCAGCTTCAGCTAGCATGTAACAGATAAAAAGATGACACCCCTCCCCCCAAAAAACTCATCTAAATTTGCTTTGATTAGATCTAATCTTGAATTCTTTGCAGATATAGTCAAATATTTGTCTCTTTGGCTAATAAATGTTGAAATCACCAGTTGAGGACTACAGGAATTGTGGGCCAATGTATCTGAAGAGCAGTAGGTTGGAGATTGTTGGTGTAGATGGGAGGAAAGATCCAGAGTGAATCTCAGGAAAGAGAGAGTGAAAATTGATGTTGTTGCTTTAGGACACTCCTTATTAAGCAAATCAGTGGCAAAGATTTTGCTTCCATGAACTTAGAATAAAGAAGATTTTTAGGACTAAGACAGATTTCAAAAGCAGGCAAATGAAAATATCGACAAGGCTTACAGCCATCTTATCACTTATTCTACTGAATGTGCAAAGATATTAAGGAAGTGAACTTGTTCATAGTCAAGAGCACAATTTAAACACAATTATGAAGTTCAGCCATCTGAATAAATACAATTTACTTCTAAATTAGGTCCAAGAAGATAAGTTGAAATAAATAACCTTTGTTTGTTGAAATGAGTTTCTCCCATCATAAAAAAGTGGTTCTTGATTGCATGACAGTGGTTCAAATGGCCCTCCCTGCTTTAAAATGGCAGATTCTAGTCCCACTTTGTTTTTAATGATGATCTCATCTATCTGTAACCGTGGTGTGTAAACTAGGTTTTTAATCAATTAAAATATTATTCTATGAAAAAAGGTTATTCTCATCCAGATGAGTGAGTGTCAAAAGGCAAGGTGCATCTGATCAAATTGAGCACAAATTGGTCAAAATGGATTTTCCCTCTGTAAAGTCAAGATGGCACCTGGGCTACTACATTGTGAAGTTTATGTGAAAAGTTCTCTGTGTGCCTGATGTCTTTTTTGTATTGTTTTAGTTTGCTTTAGAACTTAAGCAATAAAAAATCCAATTTATTTATTGTTTACAATTCACAGGGGCTATCTGGTTCAATGTTTGTATTGGAGACATAAAAATCAATTTCCAAATTGAGCTTTTATTAAACTTGCTGAGTGGAATTTTTTTAAAATGTTTTTTAGTTTATTTGACATCTAACTATTATTATATTATCATAGCCTGAACAAGTGGTATTTCTTTCAGATATTCCAGTGAGCTATTGTTGCTACTTTGTCATGCTGCTGTTTGTAATCACTCTGTTGCAATCTTCTTGCAGCAGCTAATTAGGTGATCCACTTTGCAAAGTGCTGAATGTTTCTGTCTTCTCCATTCTGGCTTGATATACATTTGTCTTAAGGTTTGGTCCTGTGCAAGCAGAATTAGCCCTTATGTCTTTTTCTTCCACTTTCCTGCTCTTAACCATTGCTAGGTCTTGTTATCTGCTTTACCTGCTAGTATTTTTATATACTGGCCATGTCATACTTTTTAAAACTTCATTTGATCTTTCTTGTATGCAGTTTAGTCTCTTTGATATTCAGTAAGCCTTCATGGTATACTAACCTTAGTGTATTTTCTTCGCAGTCCTTCAGATATTCTTCCAATTTCTTTTTCAGCTGTCTGGTGTACTTGCAACATTCCACATCCAGACATGATCCTTGGTAACTAGCGTCTGCCAGTGTTGCTACATGGATGAAGGACCTTGTTCATGACTGTTATTTTTCTGGTCTTCCTACCCTTTTAGTAAGGCTTGGCTCCAGTCCACTATGGTATTCCAGATATGTATCTAATGATTAGATTTGCCCAGGAGTTGGATGCCATGGTGGCTTTTCCTCCACTGTGTTTGGATTTTAAGATTTTCTTCACTTTCATTATATGTTTATTTCTAACTTTCTTCTTGACTTCTTATTACATTATTCAGTTTGGTCTAGTGCTTAAGGCATCAGACTAGAAACCAGGAAATGATGAGTTCTAATCCTGCCCTTAGGCCCCAAATCTCTCTGGGTGAGTCACTCTTAGCTCAATTCTGCCAATGTTCTTCCAGGTCCAATTCAAGGTGTTGGTCATTATCTTTAAAGCTCTTTATGGCATAGTTCAGGATATCTGAGGAGCTGCCTCACCCAACAGGAACGGCCTGCCCCACTAATGCTGGCAGAATAGGCCTATTAGCTGAGAATTATGGATGGTGGGATCCAATAAAAGAGCCTTTTCTGCCATGGCCTGAGGAACCACTTGCCACAAGAGATGAGGTCTGCTGCCCATCATTCTGGCCTTTAGGAAATGTCTTAAAACTTGACTACGCCAGTTGGTATGGAGCTCTGAAAGAGAAGCTATTGGCTGGAGGTGGATAGTAGAGTAATAGAGAAGTCACCACCATTTCTCCACTCTAAACCCATGGGGTTTTTTTTTAGTTTGTTTTAAACTCCTGTAATTTTAATGTTTATATATTTTACAACCGTTGTTATTTCTATATGTTTTATTATGTTGTAAATCACTCAGTGTTGCCTTGCCTAGAGAGATGAGTGGTATGTAAATTTGATAATTAATATAAATAAAGTCACCTTAAAGGTGTTGTTGTTGGAAAAATAGGGGGAGAAAGGAGTATTAATATGTTCACTGCCTTGAACTATTTATAAAAATAAGTGGGATTTTAAAAAATGTTTAAAACCATGAGATGATAATTTCCTAGATTTAAATAATTATGAGATCATCAATATACAAATAGCTGATTTATTCCATGTTAAAAATTGCCATGTGTGTCCATACTTAGAGCTCTTGTTCAGAAGTATTCACTTTCTTAGAGGCTTTTTGACACACATCTGAAAGGAAGCTATAATTTGAATCTATTACAGGATTGTTCTAGGGTAGTAATTTCCAAATTTTCTACTCCACTCCTCTACTTTTGATTGCACAAATCCTGGGATTTATAACATAGGTGGTCCTTAGTAACCTTTTGAGTTTGTGATGGGGCTGAACGAGTAGTACATATGATTGGTTCTTGAAGTTGCAGCCTTTGTAGTATCCTGCCATAATGATGGTCACCATCTATTACCTTCTTTGCCAGCTTCAACAAGCTAAGTCTATAAGAAAGCTGATTCTATTCTATTCTAGTCTATGGAAATTTCAGTCCAAACTGCGGTTGATAAAGGCTGCTTATGCTACACTGTACTCATCTACATTTATTTTAAAGCAATGGACACCAGTGTAACTATACATTTATGATATCCTCATTGCCATGTACATTTTTATTTTGAATATACTTATTGGAAATCAAAACCCATACTGTTCTCTCATTTGAAATAATAAATATATGAACTGCCTTTTTTAAAGAAGGGATAGGTAACAGCATGACTCTATCCCTCCTCTTTTAACAAGACAATCTGCAGCATTTCATAGAATCAAAGAACTGCAGACTTGGAAAAGGCCATTTAAGTAACTGCATCCAGATTCTGGCTCAGTACAAGCATTGAATTTAAAGCATCCCTGACAAATGGCTATCTAGTCTCTTTTAACAAACCCAGTTAATCAATATCACCCTTGGTAACAAGCTGCATTGTCAGACTAGAATGCTTTTCCTAAAAATCAAACAGAATCTGTCTTCATTAAAAGATTATCGTTTGGTATCCTGTGCATGGGACAACAAAGAACTGGTCTTGGTTCAGAGATCTGGAAAAAAAATCCATAATATTTCCACTAAATTATTATTTCTCAAAGCTAAGCACATTCATTTCCCTCTGTGTCTTCTCATAATACTTAGTTTCTAATTCTTCAATCATTTTTGCAAGTCCCAGATTAAGAATGCCCTGTTTAAGGACAACCCATAGCTAAGACAAAGCCTATTGTAGCAAAATTGAAGTTAAATATACAATGATGCAGAATGAATTCATAGAATATGTAAAGTCAAAATTGGAAGGGAGGGAGGAATCCTCCTTTAGCATAGTTTCTTATCTGAGAAAAAGAGTTTCCAAAAGTTCAGACTTTCCAAAAAGGTGAGTCTCTAATCCGCAAGCTTTTTCTACTAAAATCTGGTCCAGTTGGATTTGATATATCCCACATGCAGATTCACCTCCTCGACAACAAATAGTTTACTAAATTTCTCTGCCTTGTGTCCTCCATTGTGCTGGAAAACTCCAACAGCCATGTTGTCTAGGGATGATGAACGGTGTGATTCAACCTCTCTGCACAGCATCAGGTCAAAGGAAGCTGTTCTATGCCCAGTAAAACACTAGAATTAACCCTCAGAGAAAGTAAGAGGTAGATCAATCCTTTAGCATGCTCCTAATTAAATCACACTTGACTATAAATCTTTCAGAAAGCCCTCTTAGCCCCATCATAAAGTAATTTAAAGAGAGAGAAGGAGAGACATAAACAGTTTTGGGACCATTGTATTCACCTGCCTCCCCTTTGCTTATTATAACAATTGAGCCTATTCAATGCTAGAGCTGGACAAATTAGGCCAGGACATAGCATGATCCCAGCAAAGTAAATAATAAAAAATAAAAGCAAATGAATTCCTGCCAAATTAATCACATTTATTGCCATCTGTGATGCTAATCCTAATTCTGTTCCTTTTTTGGTAGCAGAAATCTAAAGTCCCCACACACCACACTCTGGGAAGTGGGTGTCACAGAAGGAAAGAAAAAATAGGAAATTGGCAGTTCATGCATCTATAAGGGCTGTGTCACTGGGAAAACATCTGTCTAAAGATATGGATGATGGGGTCAGGTGCTTTGGGGAGAAGCCAAGAACAGAGTTGTTGTCCCCAGCAGCTGGGTCCTCAATATAGTTGCCTGATTTATCTTTTTCCAACCTGAATGCCTGCTAGGATTTTAATTCTTATCAATCCAACCAACATTAGGCTGATCATATGACTAGAGATTATGGGAGTTATCATATAACATACCTAGAAGAATTAGATCAGGATAGTTGCTAGATGTACTGTGTGAATGTGTTTGTGCATTTGAATCAGTATTAACTCCTGGTGCCTGCCTGGACTAGCCCCTACAGTTTTCCTGGCAAAATTTTGGAAGTGGTTTGCTATCAGCCTTATTCCTTGGGCTCAGAGAGAGTGATTGTTCTAAGGTCATCCAACTGGCTTTGTGCCTAAGGAAGAACTAGATCTATTATATTTACCCAAAAGGAAGACTTTCTTTTAAAGTAATTCATTGCTAAAATGGAAATGTCATATAGTATTAGATTCTGAGAATCTGTAATGGAAACAAACCCATTTTAAAATAATTTTTATTTGGTCTCTTTGGTGAACCATATTAATTTCAGTACTGTTTTTAATAAATTGAGAATTTGAATAACCCACATAAGATAGTGATTTATTAAATATGGAAACATTCTTCCATTTATGAGCCCTCAATTTAATTGCCCAAGCAACTTCTAGAGGAAATATGTAATACTTGAGTTTCCTCTCCTCCAATCTTTAAATGCAGGTCCTAGAGCTCATCTAAAGATTGCTGCAAATTTAAACTTTTAACATGAGAAAATGGGAAATTATTAAATGCATGGGAAATAATTATATTTATTATTATGTACTACAATGCATAATTCATTCATTATTACATTAAATGAAAAGTGGTACTTTATTGTCACCCATCAGTTTCTTTGTTTTGACTCCCACCTACTTTGGGACAGTGGTCCCCAAAACAACATTCAAAATCTTAATATATCACTTTTCTTGAAAATGTTATGAAACCCTGAACTTGAATCAGGGGAGTGAGAAGGTGGTTTCCCTTTTTTCACACCCAATGCTTGATTTTCTAGACCACGGTGGTGTAAAAAAATGCCCCAATCATAGAGCCTAGTCACGCAGGTTTTTTGCCTGTCTTTTCCATCTCTGTGGAATTTCTTAAATGGAGAATGCTGTTTTGAGAGCTCTATAAAACAACTGAACAAGCTTGATATAGTGGTGAAGGCAATGGGTTAGAATATGGGAGACTGTGAGTTCTATTCCGGTCTTGTGCACAATGCCAGCTGGGTGACCTTGGCCAATCATATTCACTCAGCCCTAGGAAGAAGAAGTCAGTGGCAAACCATCTCCAACCTCCTCCCTCCCCAAGAAAACTGCAATCATTTGTCCAGGCGATTGCCAGAAGTCAACATTAACTCAAATGCAAAGACACACCTATGAAACAATAGTTGATATCACACACTATAGCTTATTACTTGTGGGAGGCAATATTTTGGGATTGGTTCACAGATATTCTAAGACCTGGAACATTGCGGTTGTAAGATTCCACAACCCAGACCAAATTTATTGTGGGAGCTCCATTTATAAGTTGTCCACAGGAAGGAGTCACTGGGTTTTCCGAAAGCTTGACATGCAGTGAATTTGAACATGCTCCTGAGAGGAAAGCTGTTGAATAAGTATAATAGGAACAGGATCTCTGCACTCACCATTAGCTATCAAAGGGCTGTCTTCATTATATGTGTGGTACTAGCATTTATCACCAACAAAAATGTAAATACAATTTAAAAACATAGGAAGAAACACTTCTAGATTTAACTTCATTCTAATCAGAGGTGATATTCAGCAGGTTCTGGCCAGTTCTGGAGAAATTTTGCGTAGTTCAGAGAACTAGCAAATCCCACCTGGCCCGCCCCTATCTTTTCTCTTCCTCCCAAGTCCCAGCTGATTGGCTGGGTCTTCTTTTGTTGCCCTGCACAGGACAACAGAGCTGGAAAGCAGGTTAGTGGAGTGGGATGGGAATGGAGATTTTACAGTATCCTTCCCCTGCCACACCCACCAAGTCAAACCACGCCCACCAAGCTATGCCCACAGAACTGGTAGTAAAAAAAATTGAATCCCACCACTGTTTCTAATTCAATCTAATTACAACTTGAATATATATTAAAATGTATTTGTGGTCTCTGTGTAATTGCATGTGTATAATTACTGGTACATACTGCTACACATGCAAAGTCACACAAACTCATACATGCCCACATTCCTTATTTTTATATTAAATCGTTTCTTGTCGTCCAGTCTTATCTCCCCTCTCACCATCATTAGTTAAGATACTTTTTTCATATGCTTATGTAAGCTATTTTTGGGTTCTTGTTGTGATTTTGACCTGTTCCTCCACAAATCTAACTTTCCCCAGAAGGATTCAGTGGTCACTCAATTTCAATTGCCAGGATACACACGCACAGGTAGAAGTCATCGGTTCAGGGATGTCCAGAGGCTGGAGTCAAAAAAAAGTGAAGATGGCAATCATAACAGTGCAATTGAAGCTCCACCCACTTTTTATGCCAGAGTTATATATAAAAAAACAGTTAGAGTTTCAATCATACCATCTTGACTTTTTATCATACCCTGTGTGGACACCTTGCATTAGCTGTCCAAAAGAAAGAAACTCTTCCTTCTAGCAAAACTTAGCTAAAAAACACCCAAACACTTTTGTAGGCATGGCAGCATTTGGCTGACCTGGTCAGGACTCAGAAAGCAAACTGAATTGGGCTCAGCTCATCCACTTGAAGTCCCAGAGTGCAGGTGGTTAAAAGTTGAAAACACATCTTGGGAGAAGTCAAAGGCGAATTCTTTCCCTATCTCTGCCAAGGGAATTATGTGTCCACAAGGAGAGAAAAGACAGTCAGAGTGATGCAAGGTGGGTTGCACCATTGTAGCATCATGCCACAGCGGTTGACTTTTTCCTACATGCACCACAATATCCAATACATACCCCAGAGGGGCAGCATTTGCAGCATGGGACATGATACAGCTTAGCTTTTTTTTCATTTTGATGAAAGCAGCAAAAACCCAAGTGTCCATGACAGATTAGAAAGAGTTAACTTTTACACAGGAAATGTACTATGCACATGCTTTGGGACACACTCTTTGCTAAAGTGTTCTCTAAAAAAAAAATCTTATCTGGCTGGCAAGAGCAGCTATTATTTAGAACAGGGGTGTCAAACTCACACCGCCACATTGTCGTCACGTGACTTTTTTCCCCTTTGCTAAACTGGGCATGGAGATGGCTACTGCATGACATATCTGGCCCATGGGCCACGAGTTTGACAGCCCTGATTTAGAAAATAAATTCTTTCAAGAGTCTCATTCTGCAAAAACTGGAGAGAGAGAGAGAGAGAGACAGAGAGAGACAGAGAGAGAGAGAGAGAGAGAGAGAGACTGCACACTCCCTCTTCTAGATCAAGAATACTGACAGAAAGACCTAAGCTTTAGGTTTCTCCAAATCCGGATGCTCCTGCTTGCAGTAACATCAGGCATGTTACCATGATGGGGGCCTTCTCTGAACCTAGAAAGGAGATGTAAGGGTGAAGCAAGCAATAACAAAGAAAGTCCCAATTATCCTAATTTTATAAAGCTGGCCGGCTTCCACTTAGACTGCTGATTCCTTGAGGGCAAACTGCAGAGTAGATTGGACAACTGTGAATTTTCAGAAGGCCTGGAAGGTCTCAATCTGCTGTTGCCAAGATGTGGTTTGAAATTTCATGGGGGCTGGGATGTGTGTATCTACCTCAACACAGCTTTCTCCCTTTTGCCTATTTTTCCCAAGTCCGTTTTCAACAATACATACAATATTCCCTATTGAGAGCTCGGTTCTTTTTTAGAAGTATTGCACAATGTAGGAAAAGAAATGTCTGGAAGGTATGAGGAAGGTTGCTCTTTCACTCTCTTGCTTCCTTCTTGCAACACATTCCTCCCTACACACAGAAAGAGAGGGGGGGATGTGGGGAGAAGGAGAGGGAAACCTAAAGGTATTTATGCAGATAACTGCAACAAGGAAGTTGTTATGAAGAGAATACTGAAAAAACAGCGACCAAAAAAAGAATTAGGAAACTGGGAGGAGGAGGAGGAGGAGGAGGAGGAGGAAGAGGCGGTGAGGGAAGGAGTTGTGTGAGGAGGGAGACAGAGAATAAAAGGTTATTCACATCTTTCAAAGATACCTCTGGGAGCATTTGCTGCAAATGTCTATTGGCGCTTTTTTTATTAAAGTTGCCAAAAAAATTGTGTTAGCTAATGGATTCTTAATTCTGTCGGAAAATGAGTGCAGGAAAATTATGCTATTCATCTTATATTGGTTCGAAATCACATCTGACATCTAATCGATCATGGTGCGCAACATTAACTCTTTGGATCGGGACCAAATTTCTCCCCCCACTTCGTACTGTGTGTGCTCCATCTCTCTTTGTGAGTGTGTGGGCGTGCACGTGCGCATGTACGCCTCCATTTAACTACTTTACTGCTGGTGTTTTGCACCCATCAAAAGAGCTTTAAAAAAAGGTACATACCATGTGCTGTGTGAGTTCGTTCCGCAGCATTATTTTCATTCTCATTTGCTGACAGATTGTGATGTTGCCTTATCATCAATTCTCCCTCTCCACCTCTTTTAATGCACATTTTAACTTCTCTATTTCTCCTCATCAATGTTCCCTCAATGACCTTTACTTGACCTTGTATCCTCCATTTTCCCCTATAAGGATAAACAATGGAAAAATTCACTATTTTACTGGCATCTTTGCACAGAATTTTGCTTTGTTTATTGATTTTTTTAAAGGGCCCAGAATCATAAAATCTCCCGCTTTGTAGAGGAACATTGCTTCTCTGTCAAATGTTTTTGTTCCTATTTCAAATTAATCTGTATCTCCTCTGAAGTTTCTTAAATGGAACAAACACTCAAGGTCACACAACTAAAGTTGGCTACAATTTAAGCACTTTCTTTTCTATTAAGGAAACTCCTGGCTCTTTCAATGCAAATGTGTTACCTCAGAGATTACTGTGGTGCCTGTTAAAGGCAGATCTAGGGGGGAAATGTCCAATATTTCCAAAATATTGTATTTTAAATAACTATTACTATTGCTTGAAATGCATGTATATTTTCCCAGGGCTGACATAATTTTCTACACATTTTGAGTTTGTAAGGTATGAAACAAACAAAAAAGTTGGATTGTGAGAATCTACTGGTATTAAAAAAAAGAACTGACATGTTCTTTGGTGGGAGGGGAGTTCTCGGTGAAGAGAGAATTTTCTGCCCAGAAAGAACAAGGAAGAGCAAAAGATAACAAAAACCAAAAGGCCCCTAAAAGAGCATGGAGTAAATATTCTGAATAAGGAGATAGATACTTGTGAGACTAGTAAAGCTACTATTTATGTGAATGTCGCAAGAGCAGCAAAGGTTCTAACTATCTACAGTGGGGGGGAAAACTTCTTTTTCCAGGCATAAATTTCATCCACAAATCCTGATATGCATTAAAAAAAACACCTGTGGGGAGTTGGGGAGGGGATTGGCTTCATCCAGCTGTGCCTACCTGGGAGTTCAGTTGCACATCAGCGTAAGATGGAACAGTAACACTAACCAGTAAATGCTCTTATGTTTATAATCCATTGCCCTTCTAGTGCTGGGTTCTGGGGCTGCACAGATTAAAAGGTTCCTTGAAGAAAAAGATTATTAGGAACAGTCTAAATTATATGATTTCAGTTATATGATTGACTTAATTTTGATCACCATAATGGATGATCTTTACAGAAAGGAAAAAGGGGTAGTGCAATCTTACTGGTGATCCTGTTTGTTTTTTTCTGCTGTTTTTGATGCTGTGGAATGTTAATATGATTTTTTTTTCTTGCTGGCTTTGCAGCTTGAGAATGCAGGAGACAGTATTTTACTACCTATAGGAGCATGTTCAGAAGATGGCTTTGAGTCACTATTGCTTGGCTCTATGGCAGCTAAGCTGTGTGGCCCACAGGGACATCAAAACTGTGCAAAATCTACAGAATGCCATTAAGGATAGCTTTCTAGAGCTTAGTTTTCTTTATAGCATCTGAACCAGAAAAGGCTATGAAGAGCCTAGTATTAATGTTTGGATGCAATGCAGGGTTGGATAAATATCAAACTATGAAGACTGGCTCTTTATCTCCAAGAATTAGAGAAGTTGATTCCTTTTAGATGGAGACTTAATTCCTGGGTAGACCAAGTATACGTTGATGAGGTGATTTCCAATGATGGCTCAAGCCTTTGTAATTAGTGTCTTTTCCACTCATCCTAATTAATTGGCTATGGTTATTTCTGCATAGGGATAATCTGGCCATAGTGAATCATGCCCTGATGCTGCAAGGCTGAACTGTTGCAATAGGTCTTATTCAGGAATATCTGTGAAGCTGAACTGGAACCAGCAGCTTGCATAATAATGTCATGGCTTAAAGGATTGTTGAAAGAGACATCCTACTATGAACGCCTTCCATCACATTTGAAATAATTGTACTGGCTGCCTGTGCTCTATAAAGCCTCATTCAAATTGCTTCGACAGACATATAAAGCTAAATGCTTTGAAACCTTATCTCATGATTAGCTTGTTCCTTATACCCAGCTATTACAATCAAAGTGTGTGTTGTTCTTTTGAGCACAATGCAGCAACCTAAGAAGGATATGTTTAACAGCAGAATGCTGAGGATGGAATTCCTTTCATGTCCGATTATCAGTTCTGAATCTTGTTATCTTCTGGCCTCAACTAAAACTGAGCTGTAACTCAAGATTTGATTGAGCTGAACCTATGCTACAGTGTCATCCAACATGTCTGCTATTGTGTTATGGCATGTTTCTGTGGGTTGTTTTATTGTACCCCACTTGGTAATGTTTTACAACTAGAAGGACATTTGTTTCACAAATATAAATAAAATCCATGGTTCTAGCCCTGAACTAATATAGTATCTAAAAAACCTGAAACATTAATGTGATGGAAAATCTGCAAAAAAAACACCAATATTTTTCAGACTGAAAAAGAATGGCATGTCCCTTTCATCTCTGATATTTCTTGCTTTGAAAAGTTTGCTCTGAAATCTTCACCAAAGCCAATCCAAGTCAATTATTGCAAGCATCTTTTACTGGCAATGCATTTTTACCTGTTATAATTTTTGCATATTGTCTTCATGTGCATTGCAGGCTGATGGCTATTAGCTAATGTATATATTTCATTTATTGAGGTGAGAACTGGGATAAACAGTCTGGACAGTAACAATATAGTTAGCATAAAAAGCACAAGTTTTAGGGAAACTTTTAAGGAATTTGCAGCTGGTTAACAAGAAGAAGCTGTTACTCAGAGGGCATGGTGTTTGCTTTTGGGAAACTGATGGTATTCAAAGGTTACCATTCTCTCACTGTTATGCATGTGCATAAACAGATGTTATAAACATAAACAGATGGAGAGCCAGTTTGGTCTAGTGGTTAAGGCACCAGGCTAAAAAGCAGGAGGCGATGAGTACAAGTCCCACCACTTTAGCCATGAAAGCAGACTAGGTGACTTTGGGTCAGTCACACTCTCTCAGCCCAACCCACCTCACAGGGTTGTTGTGGAGAAAATAGGAGGGACGGGTGCTGATATATTTATTGCCTTGAGTTATTTGTAAAAAATAATAAAGGCGGGATATAAATAAATGTTATGAAATTCTTATAACAAATCTTTAATGTCTCAAAAGGAGAGTGACCACAAAAAAGTTGCCTTTTCCCTCATCCCCAAATGTTCTATTGTTCAACAAAATGGTATGGGGAACACAAGAAAGAAACACCCTTAATCAGTGTTTCTCAATCTTGGAAACTATAAGATCTTCCAGAATCCTCTTGCAAGCATAGCTGGGACCCACGTAAGTTAAACATAGCTAAGATTGAGAAACGTTGTCAATAGGGAGAGCAACCGAGTATGGAAATCACATTTGATTAAAGAAAAGAATATAAGTACTTTTGTTTCCACATGGAGTGTGCTGTCCTATCTGCATCTGTACAGCTTCAAATCCACCTCTGTGCAGAAGACAGAAAAGTAAAAGATGCAGTCCTGAAACCCATCTGTATAAAGATTGTTAATTTGGATTTGTGATAAAGTAAAGTAATATTGAAGCCAAGAGTGAATATGTAATGTTAATCTAAACCTGCATGTATCATCGTCTCTCTCGCTCGCTCTCTCTCTCTCTGAGCATCGGAATTTTTTATATGCTGGTTGGATAGTGGGAGGGGTTGGAATTCCCCCACATGCTACAAACAAAGAGAACCAGTAACCCACCCACCCCCCTCTTCTTTGCTCAATTTGTCTTCCTGCTATCTAAAAGACTCCATTTGCATAACAAGGAAAGTCAGATATTTCCCAGCTCTCAAAGGAAAACCAAACCTCTGTCTTTAAACCCTCTACAAATGCAGTGAGAGACTCTGAGAAATCATGCCTGTATGTTTGTCAGTAAAACAAAGCTGATCTTCCTCTGCTCCTCTGGCAAAGCAATAAAGAGGCCACAGTTTTAAAAATTCCTCCGGCCAGAGCTGTCTCCACAGCAATGGGCAGATTCCTTCCCCCTAAAGAGAGACACTTAATCTAGCAATAATTTAAACAAAGTCAGCATCTTGCCTTTTTCTATGATTTTTTTTTACAAAGTCTCTCAAGATTGACCAGTGTTTATCCATTGATGACCCCTTTTGCAACTCTTGTGGACAATTTAATCAATTTAATTCAAATGTTCCAAGATTAACTGCAACCTAACAGACTCAAGTAAAGCAGCCTACATCTCCATCTGGTGGTCAAGAAGAAATTTACAGTGAAGTAAAATAATTCTCACCATTTTTTTCCTTTTTTCAAGAGTAGGCAGGAAATTCTTGCCCTTCTTTTTTCTTCCAGAAAGAAGTGAGAGCTAAGCAACACAGCCCACAGCTACATCTGGGGCTCAAGGAGAAAATTCCCAGACTGATTTTTTTACACAGTTTCTCAAATATTGACCAGAGTGTTTCTCCAATGATAACCCCCTTTTTGCAACTATTGTGCACCATTTAATCAACTTAATTCAAAGGTCCCAAGAGTAACTGCAATCTAACACGGGCATAGCAACAGCGTCTTCCAGACCCTCTTCTGCCACCTTGTGAAGCAAGTGACAATTATAGGCATATTTCTGCGTTCCGCCCTCAAGTCTTCAGACTACGCTACGCATATTTCTGCGTTCAGCCCTCTAGTCTTCAGATTTCATGACGCAACTTCTAGTGCCTCCTTTGTTGCAAGCTCACAACGCACCCTAGAAGCAGCCATATTGTGTGCTCTGCTAGCATCGCCCAGACTCTGCAGTGCCACCTACGTGCTCAAGTATTAAATCCAGCAGCAATTCTACTTTCTGCTACCTGCTTGCAGCACCCACTAGTACAAAAAAGGGAATTGCATGGAAAACCACTAAAATTTTCCAAATTTCTCCCTTTGCCAATTTGAAGCATGGCAACTTCCTCAGCCATGATAGATGTCTCTGATGTATCAGAAGACCCAAATCCTCCACCCACCCTTGTCATAAACATGGACCCTGATTCCCAAAACCCAGTTTTAGATGTCCAACCCTCTGGAGAAGCCGCAATACCTCAGAAGGCCTACGACCTCAGACAGCATAGGAAGCTTACCTCACGTGTGGTGACACGCTTCAGAGAGGATTGGGAAAGGCAGTATCACCATCATGCAGACACATGGACGGAGCTGGTCAAGATCTGTGATACCCCCAAAAGCAAGTTGCCCCTCGAGAGCCTCTTCCTGATGCAGAAGGAGTTAGAGGAGCACCTTGCACGGTGGAGAGACAGTGAAAATAAGCTTAAATACATACAGTCGAACCTAGAAGACCCAGAGTTCCAGGAACACATTCATTCCTTCAAGGAGGCAAACAAAGAATGTGAAGACAGTATTCGGGAAGGCAGCAACTCCCTCCAGGCTGCGCTCCTCGTTGCGCTACAGAAGGAACAAATCCCAAGGGAGAAGACCACATCTGATAGAGGTCTTCAATCATAAGCAGCTTCTTCCCACCACTCAAAGAAAGCCTCCTCCCTCCATCCCAAATTGGCTAGATCGCAGGCAGGTTCTAGTGTCTCGCGCCAATTCTCTGCTGCCAGCTCTCACCATCCTTCCAGAACATCCTCCTGTCATAGCAATGCATCTCAGGCCTCCAAAGCAGCAAGTTACGCCGAACGGGCTGCAGAAACTGAAGTAGAAGCTGCAGTAGCAGACGCAGAGCTACACACCACAGAGGAGGTAACATGGCAGAAGGCGGCAATAGTGGCTCAATAGGCTGAAATAGAGGTCAACAGGCTGAAATAGCGGTTCAACAGGCCAAAGCCCAGGCCAGACAATAGGTAGAAATGGCCAAAGCGCAGGCCAAATTGGAATTGGCCAAATGGTAAAGAGACGCTGCAACAAAGACGGCACGGGCCGCAGCATGGCGGAAGATGGCTGACAACACCTCCCTCTAATTCAACCTCGAAGAGTTGGGAGAAGAGAACCCAGATACACGGGTCAAAGCCTACATGGACGAGCAGCTCTCACTACAAAACAAGCAGCTGGAGCCACCTCAGTTGCCTAGCAGTCTCCCACAACCAGGGAAGCAAAGGGATGAATCTCAACCACTCTACACATCAGTTACGCTACTGACGTACGACCTAAAATACGAGATTCACTTCCTACCAACAACAAACCTTCCCCAACTAATGTTGTACATACTAGGGTCTGAGATTCTCTTCCCAGCACCAGCAACCCTACCGCAACGTCTCACGCCCTGCTGGCTGAGCAACTTAACCCGCCAGTGCTCACAACAACTTCTCAACGAGTCAACATGCCATCAATGACCACTGCCACACTCAATCCACAGGCAGCAGCATTCCTGCCACAACCTCAATGCCAATCCAGCTCCCAGGCACCACAAGGTAACCGTGCCCAGCCTACACAGCAGCATGACGCTCAACCATCATCCCCAGTATGGGAGAACGACATCCTCCATAAGTACTGGGAGGAAGATTACAACCCGTCGTTGACTTACAACCTGAACCCACCCTACGAGAATCCAGGGGAAGAACCCTCTACGTCAATACCTCCCCCCAACTCAGCAAATGCTGAATATTACTGGAGAAACTTGGCTGTACAGAGTGGAAAGCTAAATTTGCACACCAACGGAGTTCGCAGATTCGCTGACAAGCCAGGCAGCGAGTATCTAGTATGGAAGAAACTTTTCCTGCACCCAGGCATTCCACCTGAACCCCGATGAAATAATCGGGCACTTGATAGCATGGCTAGGGCCACAGTCTGTTGAAATACTGAGGGCACTTTTGGCATCCCACTTAGACGACCCAGCCGCTGCCCTACAGTTATCATGGAAAAGGCTTGACGAACTGTATGGCGCTCCTGAGGACGTAGAAGCAACACTCTTGGATAGCCTCAACAAGTTTCCTAAAATTCCTATCGACAAGCCTTGCCAAATCATAGACCTCACTAACATACTTGTCCAGCTGAGAACGGCACAATGGGATCCCAATTTACCAGCACTCGCCTGTCTCAATCACGTCAACACGCAGAACAAAATTGTTTGAAAACTTCCGCAGGTGCTAATTGAAAAGTGGCTCCAGTTGACTGACTCCTTTATGGCCAAGGGTCACCACCACCCTTCACACTTCTTGAAGAATTTGTGTCTCACCAGGCAACAGTGTGCAACACACACTGGGCCCGTGGACTCAGAGCTGTTAGTCCTCCTAATGACAGAAGTTACAACAGCAACCATATATCGCACTCAGGCCCTATGCACACTACCAGGGAAAGACCTTTCATGGTTGTCCGAGATCAACTCCTCATTCACACACAGTTGGGGAGAGAACTCATCTGATACAACCCAGTTTAGATCTCCAAACACAAGGAGAATGCAGTTTTGTCCTATGCACAACACTCGTCACTTGCTGAATAGCTGCACTGGGTTTGCAGCGAAATCACTGACCCAATGAAAAGAGTTGCTAAGGGAGTACCAATACTGCTACAAGTGTTGTGAATCCAAACACCCGTCCAAGTACTGCACAGCCAAGGTGCAATGCAACTTTTGCAATAGTGACCAACACCTGACTGCGCTGCATCCAGACTCCGAGCTGCCTGCAGATATCTCGTAACCCTCCTTCAGACAAGGAGCCTCAACGTAACACAGAAGCATGCAGGGCTCCTTGGCAGACTGCCAAACTGCAACCACAACCAAGGCTGAGCGTCAACTGTACAGCACTGTGCACCGATTCACCATGCCCTTGTTCGTGTCTTCCCATCTGTTTAGCCAAAGTGTATCCTGAAGGATGCCCTGAAGATGCTGTTAAAATCTACGTGCTGATAGACACTCAAAGCACCTGCACCCTGGCCAGACCCTCATTCTTTGACCTCTTTGAGGTGCAAAGGACAAACTTCCCTTCACTGTATCAACGTGCCATGGACCAAGAAGCACGGCGGGGAGGAGAGCTATTGGACTCTGCATAGAGTCATTGGATGGAAGTTCCTGGTTCCCACTACCGCCCATATTTGAATGCGATGGGATGCCGAACAACTGCAGTCAGATCGCAACACCTGAGGTCATAAGTGGCATACCTCATCTACAGCACCTGGCTCATCACTTTCCAGCTCGAGATCCGGAGGCTGAGATCCTACTCTTGCTGGGAAATAATGTCCCACGCGCCTTTCTCTTCTCCGAGTCAGTCGGCGGTCCTGTAGACAGCCCAGCGGCCATCAAATCTCCACTAGGATGTGGGATCATAGGAATTGTCAGTGATGATCGGATGCAGGCCCCAACCCAGGCAAATGCCTTAGCACCATCCATTCCAACTGCCTTCCGACGCCCTTTAATACCATCGAAAACAAGAATACTGTTCCAGCCTAAAAGGCCGCTGGCAATCAGTACACTTTCGCTAGGACACCCAAAACAGCTGCCAACAATCACCAGACGTCCACAAAGACGCTCTATATGCCTATGCAACACCCTTTCCAATAGCTTCCCGGCGCCCTTTGACACTGTGGAAGCAAGAGTACCATTCCAATCCTAGAAGGCCACTGGAAGCAACCACCAGACTTTCACCTTTGCCGCCAAGAGTACCTGTACACCCTAAAAGGCCACCAAAGATGACCAGCAGACTTTCACCTTTGCCACCAAAAGTAGCTGTCAACCCTAAAAGGCCACCAGAAACGACCACCAGACTTTCACCTTTGCCGCCAAGAATACCTGTACACCCTAAAAGGCCGCCAGAGGTGACCAGCAGACTTGCACCAAGAGGCTGAACTTGAAGATTGAACCTCAAGCTTTGCATGCTTTGCTTTGTTTGATGCTTTATTAATGTTTACTGTTTTTCTTAGTTACATAGCTAATTGTTTATCTTAGTTTTATAGTTCTCTGCTATTCAGTTAATATTACTGTTTACTGCTTACTACTGTTTATAGTCCTTTTTCCCCTCTTCTTTTAATAGTGGAATTTACAATTCCAGGCGGGGAGTGTGCTGTCCCAGCCAGTCTATGGGAATTGGATAGTTATTTAGGAATTATGAGCTGTCCCCTTAAGGGAATGTATCATGGTAAATGTAGTTAAAGGTATCCTGGGAAATGTAGTTCATGTCACGTGGCCACATCTGTAATCCCAATTGGTCACTAGTTTGGCCCTTGATGGGTTGGGGGAGGTTGTCCTCATTCTTGCCTGAATTCACTAACTCATGGCAGCTTCTTTCTTTTTTTTTTTGAAACAAATTTTATTAATTTTAAAGACAAACAAAGCATCATTAGACATTAAAGACATTAAACCTCTTTCCATTATAAATTTTTACAAGGCAGATAAAACATTATTTTATACAATATAATTCTAATATATCCCATTTCCACTTAAATATTTTTTAGCAAATTTCTCATTATTTCTCTTTGCTCTTCTATATTTATCCATTTTATACTCATCATATTCATATTTCCCTCTGCCTTGTTTACAAATATTCTTCTCGCTATCTCCCAAGGTTTTATTAAATCTCAATCAAACATACACACACAAAACACAAAAACATAAAACTTCTTTTTAAAAAGTAGCTTGGCCCCGGATTACCTCTCTTTGTATGGACTTCAATTAAATTCATGTTCAACTTATATGCCATTACCTATCTTATTACCCTTCTATATCTTCATTATAACTTCTCCCCGCTTTCCACTCTTCTTAATTCTATTTTATTTATTTCATCTTAATTTAAATCATTATATTTGTATCTTTTGTCCATTCTTTTCCAATTATCCATTTATCTCATTCATATTAGGAAAAAAAAATTTTTTTTTCTCCTGAAATCACTAATCGAAGTATGATGCCTTTCCATCGCTCCCCTAAATTAACATTTAAGGTAACACCTAGTTCCCTATCTAATTCTGCTTAGTACATTCTACTTACTAAAATATTAAATCCATAAAGTAATTAAATATATAATTAAACATTAAATCTCATAGCATTCCAATTATCTATCTCAAAAACAAATACCATAATAATAAGTTCATACACACATCCACACAATAGTCAATTAAACTCTATACTTAAACTAAGTATTTTAAACATTCCGTTTAATATTTTATTAAATCTTAAAATCTATCATTATTAAACCTTTAATGTTTTAATCTTTACTTAAATCTTATAAAATTCTAATTTTCTATTTCTAATACAAATACTACAATACTATCATGTACCTTGCAGAAACATTTTGGAACAAAATTATGCATTACCATTATCCCTAAAAAGATTTCTTTTCCACATCTTGTTTCATACCTTTGTGGCTTTTTCCCCCTTCTTCCTTCCTATCTTATCCCATCTGGTCTTTTTACCCCTCTTAGCTTCCCCCCTCTGTTGTATTTCTCTTTTCTTTTGCTTTCTAACATTGTATTGATTTTGCATCTTATTTTTCTCTTTCTTGGATGTTTTTTTAAGTCTTATGTCCTTTTTAATCAACTTTGTAAACTCGTTAAAGATGGCTTCTTCTTCTTCTTCTTCTTCTTCTTCTTCTTCTTCTTCTTCTTCTTCTTCTTCTTCTTCTTCTTCTTCTTCTTCTTCTTCTTCTTCCTCCTCCTCCTCCTCCTCCTCCTCCATTAATTGCTGTGTTTGTTGATAAGTGGCAAGCGCCATTTCTAAAAAGCGAAAAATTTCTCTCACACCGTCTTTACCTTCTTTTTTTATTTTACCATATTCCTCTCTCAGTTCATCAACAGATAAAGCCATTATAAACCTTTTCTTCTTCTTTTTTCTCTTCTTCTTCTTCTTAAAACAACCAAGATAATTCAAAGCTTGAAACAATCCCCCAAAATCCCAAAGTCATCAAACAATCCAAATAGAGCACAAAGTTCTTCACACTTTTTCTTCCTGGGGTAATATCAATTGGCAAGGGAAAAAAAACCCAATCTGTATTCTAAAGTCTTATTGCAATTAACTTCCAATCTCAAAATCTTCCAGGCATCTCCTCCAACAAAATCTTAATAAAAATTTTCCTTTTGTCCTCTCCCTTCCCACTTATAACAGAAAGCTTTAAATTTTTACCTTCTGTAAAATAGCAGGATTTTCAATATCCATTTGTTAAATCCATGTGGAAGGAGAGTAAACTTTTTCTTTAAGCACTTTCACTCGCCGCTTGTAAATCTCTTCTGGAAACAAAGTATCTTTCAAAAAATCAGGATTTTCAGGATAATACTTGTATCTTATAGTCCCAGTTCAGCCCAAAAACTTTCGCTTCAGAACTTTCTCCTTCTTCCTCCAGCACAATCTTGTCCAGCTGTCAGCTTCTTTGTGGCGGCCATTGCTGACCGCCGCTCCACCGCCTTGAGAAAAGAGGGTTAAGCCGGGTGGGGAAGTGGTCTGTGAAAACCCCAACCCCCTGTCCGGATCCCTCCTATCTTCGGCTGCCTCTACGGGCAACCTTAGCCTCCAAACCCATCCGGATCGGAGGCACCAAGACGGCTAGCGCAACAGGGATCGCGCAGGATCGCGAATCCCTGCTGCTGCCGAAGCCGACAAACCGGAAGTCCCATGGCAGCTTCTTTCTATCGCTATGAGATGGGTTAGGAGATAACCATCTTTTACTACAAGGCAGATAAAGGGTTGGTCATTAAAGAAGAACTTCATCACAAACGTGAATTATGAGGATACCTGATGAACCAATAAATGTAATTTGTTATGGACGTCTTGTTGAGTTATCTATCTGCATTTGTACAGCTTCAAATCCACCTCTGCAGAAGGCAGAAAATTGAGACCACTTCTGAACTTCGTGCTTGAGGTGGAAAAGAATTAAACTTTGATTTTGGGTTTTACTGAGTAGATTGATAGATCTTTATGCCTTATTTTATTGCAACAGAGAGAGTCGGAAGTCAATGCTTCTTTTTTTCCCTTCTTCTTATCCTTCTTCATTTCTCTTTCCCTTCTTCCTCTCCGCTTTTCTATTTACTTTTGTATTTTGTATTTTATAACATGTATTTTATAAATGTTAAACTGTGGAGTATGGAATGGAGACATGCTGAACACCAAGGCAGCCATGCTGTTGCAATCAGGTATTCAACTTGTTTTTCTAGTAGCCTGTCCCATTTTTATAAAAAAAAGTTTTATTTGTTTTATTAGTATAATATATAAAAATTCCACTTCAATTGAACAGTATGTTGTCTGGGTACAATTATTTTTAGGCAATCATAATCAAAGTGTTTACAATAGCATATATCACAATAATAATACTGTAGTAACAATAATGTTTTATTTGTCCATTTTAACAAATTTCCATTCTAACATTTATCCTTTTTATGTCTTTTAGATCATGGGAATGAGACTCAGGACACCAGCATGATAATCAGTCATCTTTACTTCCTTCTAGGACTGAGCACCGAAGAAACCGCAGCAGCCCTTTTACAGTTGGGCTGCTCATGGCTGTGGCCAGTGACGGCTCTTCAAATTTCCCGCCGCCACGGACCGATCAATTGCAGGTAAGTATGTTAATACATAACACCCCTCCCCACCTGGTCTGGTCCAACCAATCTGAGCCTCGCCTACCACACATAATCACACAGGTAGGCGGGGCTTTTATGGGTTCGACTGGACCTGAGCAGCTCAATCATGGTTTGGCCTCTGGACTGTTCAGATGGATCTGTTGTTCCTCCCGTCCCTCTTCTTGGAAGCTGCTGGAAGGTTGAGTCGGCCATGTCGCTCCTGCCAGGAATTTCCTGGCCGGTTGAGTTGGACCGGCTGCTCCCAGCAGGGGCTGCTTTCCCACTATCCTTCTGGACCTGTTCCTGTCTTCTCAATCTGCCTTCTTCCCTGGTCTCAGGTACGTGTTTGTGTTTCCTGACCAGTGCTAATGTTAGTAGTTGTTGTTGCGTAGTTGTCAGGGTTTATTCTGTTTTTTCTCTTGCTCATGGAGGGTCTCCCCCTCCCTCTATACTTGTGTTTTGTCTGTTTGAGGGGTCTCCCCCCTCTTTTCTGGTTGTGTTTTGTTTCCTTGAGGGGTCTCCCCCCTCCCCTATGGTCATGTTTGAGGGGGTCTCCCCCTTCTTCCCTGGATTTGTTTTTGTTTGTTTGAAGGGTCTCCCCCCTCTTCCGTGGGTCGGTTTAGGTCATCCTTCATAACACTAGATCTGATCTGGTCTATGTGCCTCTTCCAGCTCCTCCCATCTGTAGTGTCTACCCTGTACGAACGGGGTCTGGTTATCTGGGTCACCTTCGCTGGTATCCACAATGGTTTCCCCATAAGATTTTTTGCGTATACTGGGTCCCGTTTGAAATGTGCGGCAATTACTGGAGGAGTCTGCTGGTTTTTCTGGGCTATATGTGGGGTGTAGTCTGTCTAGGTGTGATCTTAGTTTCCTCCCCATTAGTAACTCTGCTGGACTTTTATTTGTTTGTTTTTTTAAAAACAAATTTTATTAATTTTAAAGACAAACAAATCATCATTAACCATTACATACTTGAACCTTTTTCCATTATAAATTTTACAAGTCAAACAAAACCTTATTTTATACAATATAATTCTATTTTAAACCATTTCCATATGAGCATACAAATACCTCTTATCCAGTTTCTCTTTACTTCTCTTTACTCTTATTCAATTTCACTATTATTATTTCATCTATTTCTTTCTGACTTGGTTACCATTATTCTCATTCTATATTTCTGCAAGGTTTTATTAATTCTCCCAAAAACATAAACACACAACACACAAACATATAAAAAATCTTTTAGGAAAGTAACTTGGCCCCAGGTACCTCTCTCTACATGGACTTCAATTATATTCATGCTCATCTTACATGTCATTACCTATTTTATTTACCATTCTATGTCTTCTATATTAGCTTCTCCACACATTTCACTCTTCTTATTTCTATCTGGTGTTGGCCTGGATTCCTGGCAGCGTTTACACATTGCCACCCAGTCCCCTATTTCCTTATCCATCCCTGACCACCATACATAACTCCTTGCCAGGTATTTCATTTTTACAATACCCGGGTGTCCCTCATGTAACAATTCTAGTATGAGTTTCCTTAAAATGTCCAGTATGACCACCCGATCCCCCCATAGTACGCATCCCTTCAGCATTGAGAGTTCTGTTTGTCTATTCCAGAATGGTTTGGTGGTCTCATCGATCTCAGTTTCTGGCCATCCTTTTCCTACCCAATTTAAAATTCACTCCAGGGTTTTGTCTCTAGTTGTTTCCCTAGTAATGTCTGCTGCTGTTATGGGTAGGTTTTCTAATGTCTCTATCTGGAAGGTCAAAGTGGTTGGTGCTGGGTCATCTTCTATGTCAGGGAGAGGGCAATGGCTAAGCGCGTCAGCATGATTTATGTCCTTTTCAAGTCAATAGGCAAGAATTCTGACCACCGTGTCATTCATGGTGACAGTATGTTAGGTGTAGCTTTGTTTCCTGCGATGATGCCCAGGAGTGGCTTGTGGTCTGTGACTAGTGTGAACGTTCTCCCATAGATATATTTGTGGAAATACTTGATTCCGGTGACAGCGGCCAATGCCTCTTTGTCTAGTTGGCTGTAGTTCCGCTCCAGCTTGGACAGAGTCTTTGAATAGAATTCTATGGGTGCTTCTTTCCTATCTGGTAATACGTGCCTGAGGATAGCGCCGATGCCGAAAAGTGATGCATCACAGGTTAGGGTTATTGGGAGTGTTTTGCTGTATTGTATCAGTATGCGGTCTGATGTGATCAAGTTTTTTATTTCCTGGAATGCCATTTCTTCCCGTCGCCCCCAGGCCCAGGTTGCTTTCTTGTCAAACAACCTGTGTAGTGGTTCCGCAATGGTTGCTTTCTGTGGTAAGAATATATTATAAAAGTTAATGAGTCCTAAGAAAGCTTGCAGGTCAGTTTTATTTTTGGGTCTGGGTGCTTCCTTGATTGATCTGACTTTATTTTCTGTGGGGTGGATTCCTTCATTGTCTATAAGGTATCCTAGGAATTCAACTTTGCCAGCAGCTAATTGGCACTTCTCCTTCTTTACTTTTAGCCCCACCTCCTTGAATTTACTTAGGACTTCCCTTAGATGGTCTCGCAATTGTTCTTTGTCCTTGGCTGATACGAGGACATCATCAAAGTATGGCATCACCCCTTTTATCCCTTGCAATAGGTGTTCCATTAAGCTCTGGATCACTCCTGGGGCAATGCTGATGCCAAATTGTAATCTGTTGCATTTGAATGCCCCCCTGTGCGTCACGACTGTCTGGGCTTCTGCTGTTTTGGGGTCAATGGGTAATTGTTGGTAGGCCTGTGCAAGGTCTAATTTTGTGAAGACTCCCCCCCCCCCGGAATGTAATAGATGCTGTACCACTGGGACGGGGTATGCGCTTTGTTGGAACGTGTGATTAAGGGTTGCTTTGTAGTCCCTGCAGATGCGCACTGACCCATCTGGTTTAATTGGTGTAACAATTGGGGTTTCCCACTTTGCATGGTCAATTGGTTCTAGAACCCCTTGTGCGATGAGTTTATCCAATTGCTCATTGATCTTTGGTTTTACTGTGAAAAGAACCCACCTTGCCTTTAACCTTATAGGGGCTATACTTGGGTTTAGATTAAAGAAATTGGGGCCCCCAATTGTTACACCAATTGATACTTGCCCAGCTCTCCGATGAACATGTCTCGGAATTCTTCCATCAGGTCCTCTTCCCACTCTGTCTCGGTGATGCTGTTTATCCCTGTGACTTCGATTCCTAATGGTGCAAACCATTCGAGTCCCAGGAGGCTTGGCCAATTCCGGTCAACTATTGTTAGTGGGAGGACTCTGGTATATTTTTTGAATGTTACCTTGAATTGTCCGGTGCCTACTACGGGTATTTTGTTTCCTTGGTAGTCTTTCAGCATCAGTGTTTGTCTTTCGATTCTTTCCCGGTTTATGTTTGGTATCAGTCTTTTTATAGTGTCCATGATACCATTGACAAATATGACCCTATATGGTGACCTGGACATATACTTTCCTGGTGTTTGTCATGTTGGAGTGTCTGATGGTCACCATCTGGTGTGTTTCATCTCTTTGGTTGCTTGACTCTTTCCCTCGCCTGTTTTCTGTTGTCTTGGTTCCAATGGCTCCCTGTTTGTTTCTCCCTCTCTCGGGAGGCGGAGGTTGTTCCATCTTTGTCTAGCGCCATAGTTTTTTCTTGCTCAACATGCCCTAGCAATATGTCCCCGCCGTTCACAATGTTTGCAGATTGCATCTAGGAAATGGCATTCAGAACATGGATGGTTCCCCTCGCAGCCGGTACAATGAAATTCCTTTCTTTTTCCATTCTGGTCCCTTCTGCCCTGTTCCAAACGGAGTTGATTTACCCCTTCTTCCTCGTCATCTTCTGATGGTGACTCGATGTCCTCATGGTAGGTTGTGGTGGTGTTTTTAGGGTTTTCCAATGGTGCTTTCTTCATTTTCCGCATGGGGGCTACCGATTTCTGTGTTGCTTCTGCTGCGGTAGCCTCTTCTATTGCTTCTTTGAGTGTTATTTTGAGTTTTGTTAATAATCGACCCTGTAGTGTAAGATCTCTCAGCCTCAGGACCACTCGGTCTCTCATGGCTTCATCCATGTTTAGGAATTTGCACACTCCGGCGATGTCCCTCAGAGTTGCAATGAAATCGCCAATGCTCTCGCCTTCTGTCTGGTCACGCCAATCAAATTCATGTTGTTTGATGAGGCAGGAAACGATTGGTGTGTAGTGAGCCCTCAGTATTCTTTCCAGGTCTGACCAGGCCATTGTTTTCATGTCGTTGGGTGCCGCTAATGCTTTGGCCATCTTGAATACCATGGGACCGCAATGTGTGAGGAAAATGGCTCTCCTCCTGTGTTCGGATATATTATTGAGGTCACTCCCTTCGAGGAACATGAGGAATCAGTCGATGTACGATTCCCAATCTTCAGTTGCTGGATCGAACGGTGCGGTTGGCATGTTGTTTCCGGCCATTTTGTCTTGATGTGTTGCTGGTGTTCGTCGGTCACCACATGCTCACTGGTTCCCTTTGTCTCAGAGTCCTACCTTCGTCACCAGTGTTAGATCATGGGAATGAGATTCAGGACACCAGCATGATAATCAGTTGTCTTTACTTCCTTCTAGGACTGAGCACCGAAGAAACTGTGGCAGCCTTTTTTTTCAGCCGGGCTGCTCCTGGCTGTGGCCAGTGATGGCTCTTCAAATTTCCCGCCTCCACGGACCGACCAATTGCAGGTAAGTATGTTAATGCATAACAATGTCCCTTTCTTTCTAACTTCTGTTTTTATTGTCTAACCGTTGATAAAATAAGTCCCATGTCAAAAAGTATTTTGTTTCTTTTTGTCCTTAAGAGTAAACATTAGTCCATCCATTTCTGCACATTCTAATATTTTCTTAATTACCTTCTCATCTGTTGGGATCTCATCACACTTCCATTGTTGAGCATATACAATTCTAGCTGCAGTTAGTACATGTAAAATCAAGTATATAGTCTCTTTATCATATTTTTCTGGTAGAATGCCCTATAAAAATATCTCTTGTTTTTCTAGTAGCCAGTCCCTTTAAACAGTTCACAGGTATTTTCCACACTTGGAATGATGTGATGCTAGGAGATAATAGAATGCAGTTCAGCTCAGAGGTGGCATTCAGCAGGTCCTGTCCAGTTCTGGAGAAGCGGTAGCGGAAATTTTGAGTAGTTTGGAGAACTGGCAAATATCACCTCTGACTGGAGATTTTACAGTATCCTTCCTCTGCCATGGCCACCAAGCCATGGCCACATAACCGATAGTAAAAAAAAAAATTGAATCCCACCACTGGTTCAGCTCTCTTATAGTATTAAGCCTCCATAACCATCCTAATTCCACATGCTTCTCAACCTCTTCTTCCCCGGGATATGAAAGGCTTTTCGCTGCCACTTTCATCCTTTCTAATACAAATTACAAACACACACACACATTTTATGTATACACCAGTCTAGTTCCTTTTCTATATTTTCCTCCTTTTGGCGGGGGGTGAGGCATGATGTCTCTTGAGGGATAGAGTATGGGAGATGGCAAAATAAATATATAAAAGAGTCCTTATGGAGCCCACCAATCTAGACTCTGAGGTGCATAGAGGCAAATGTTAATGCAACAGCAACTCTAAGAAGAAGAAATATAAATGACTAAAGAGGGGGCAGCTAGAACCATATGTCAGGAAGGCTTAGGATACATTTGGGGAAGATGGGCTTCCGTCTGCCAGCTTGGGCCTTTCTGTTTCATCCCTATGGATCTTGCTTTTGAGAAAAGAACAACTTCTCATACAACCAATATTCTCCAACCTACAGCTTTCCAGGGGATTGAGGGGGGATTCTGAACTCCATAGGTCATGCTGACTGGGAATTTTGGGGGCTTGCAATATTTCCCAAAGGTGGGAAAGGCAGATAGATACTGAATGAAGGTGACCTCAACACAGTTGGCTAAAATTGCTAACACAGAGGAGAAATTTGGGGGTGGTGGGGTTGGTTTGTGGGAACAGGATCTGCAAGCTAGCAAGCAGAGTTTTCATTGGGAAGGAACCAGACCTATATATAAGAAACTAAATGGCAAACAGCTCTTAAGTTCAATGTTTCAAAGGAACCACATGTTCATTCTGTTTATTTTTGGTATTCTCCCTTCTCCCTCAACTAAATTTAGACTGTAAATCTAGTTAGTAGCTGCATTTTTAAAATAAAAAATGGTTAAAATTCTTGCTAACTCAAAATCTTGCATGCTATTTTGTGAGCCTTCAACTGGCTCATTAAATATGTTTCCCTCCTTGTATTCAAGTCTGCCTTTTGTTTGTGTTTGTTCCCGTTACTTCTGTTCTATAGTATGCACTATATGCACTCCTATATGCACTACTGGTACAGCAATAACTGCCAGAAAACATATGGGCACACTTTGCAATCCAATCTAATTTATGCCAAACTAAATCCCCTTGAATTCAATAGGATTTTAGTTGCTTAGTTGCTCATTTTGCAATATGATAGATGCCATCATTTGTCAACAATGTGCTGATGCACTCTACGTAAGACAAGGTAGCTTGTCAGAATAATAAATGCAGAATAATAAATGGATCTCAAACTGACATCAGAAATGACAATATTAAGAAACAATGATAACTACACAAGAATAGTCACAGAGAAAGGAGTGTCAGTCCCATGGATCCTGTGTCACACAACTAATTTGTTATAATTTTTAAAATTCCTCAGGATTCTAGGCTGATTTTGCTGCAAACCAACATGAAAATTATTAGTCTACAATCCATTCCCTGAGTTCATAGGAGAACAATTGAATGGAAGAAAACTTGCTTGTTCGTTAATCTTAAACATATGTGTCAAAACCTCCATCTCCAATAACAAATAGCTGTTCATTTTCATTACATATTGTGCCAACTACAATCTGAATTTTGTACTTTTGCTAAATCAAGCACTAGTTCCCTGGGACCTCATCCGTTCAGAAATAAGATCAAATTAGGCATAAATAAAGGTAACATTTAAGAGGAATAGGCAAGGCTGAGCTGGAATCAGTCAAGTTTGGAAGATTGTGAATCCTATGGAACATGATAAATTGGAGATGTGAAACAAGAGCCTGGCAATAATAGAACACCTTGTAAATTAATAGGTTTATTGTGGTACAGTATAAACATATGACAACATAGGTAGGTTCCACTAAAAAAGGCTTAACCACATTTTTTTCACCATGGTTTCCTTAGCCTGCTTAGCACAAAGAACTATAACACACTTTACTAAAGTGTCATGGGCTGAATATTGGTTCAGTGTGTCATGTGAACATATCCTGAAAATGTCCACCAGATGTGTTGAATTATAACTCCCAGCAGGGCCAGTCTGTTAGCCAATAACAGAGAGTAGCTGGAAGTATAGTTCAGTAACATCTGGAGAACCTCATAAAATTTTCCATTTCTTTTCTCTCCCTGCAATAAAGTAACACAGGTTTCTTCATGGAAGCATATAGCATTCATTGATCTTTCAGACTTTAATTCTCAGATAGAACACATATTTATTAAAATCTGAGGTGATTGGCAACATATAGACTCCCAGGTCTCTCCTTTAATTATCTGAAAGCTTGTAGGATTCCAAGGTTATTGGATGTAATACTTTACAGCTACATTATCCATACAGATCCATTATATGCATGTGCAAACTTCATCATCCAGGATGAAGCAAACTATGTTGTCTGGAACATCTAAAATGGCTTCCAGTTTTACTTCTAGAAGGATTTAATTCTAAAAACTACCAAATTCCTCCCAAAATAGCATGGCCCTGGAGGAGTTTGGCTTGGTCAGAAAGGAAGCAGAACATTTTGAGTTCTCAGTCATGAATCAATGAAGTTTGCACATTTCTAAACCATTGGAAGGCCAGACTTGTACCAGCAGCTCTGGACAAGCAGAACCTCAAGAATCTATTTTCGAGGTTCATGCAAAGGGCTACAATGGATTCTTGAGAAGAGGCATACCGAGGTTATCCCACATATTACCCACATATTTCTCTGGTACCATTTATATTAATTTGCTGCTGTTTCTTTCATCCCTAATATCAATAATGTTTCTTCCCCTCTAGAGTTATCATATTTCAACTGCAAAACTCCAGAGTAACACTGATTGTTATTTTCATTTCATTACGATAAGGACTGATAAAGAATAGTATACCTCTTCATTCCTTCCTTTTGCACCACAGATCTATGTCCTGCCACTCTATTCCTTTCTATTAAATTTGGGCTGCCAGACATTGCTCCACTTCAATTTTTAGCCATTTCAGATAGCATGGTTATTGGTGAGGGGTGCTGAAATTATAATTCAGTGGCATCAGGAGGATTATTGACTTACCCATTTTAGATTTGAAAAATAACTTTATAGAGCCTATGTCTCAATGGACCACCAATTTACACCATTCTCCCCTTGAATAAACTCGAGAAACAAACTAACAGGGCTCCCCCAAGCCCAACCTCCCAATAACTGACCTACTTACAAAACATTCCCTTTATTCTGGAACTTATAAGGGTCTGCCTAACATCTCCTACCTAACTTCTTCTAAATTGTTGGAGCAATACAGAGCTCACTTTTATTCCACTAGAGTATAAATGAGAACTGTTTCCAGTTCTGGTTGTTAAGACTAGAATAACTGGGCTGCACAAATCAAGATAAATACTAAGTGGCTAGATGATAGCAAAGAGAAGGCCCCTGATGAAGGTCCACTTTATAAGTGAAATCTGCCTTACAAAATGGGTGAAAGTATGCTTTAAAAACCAACACAAATAATATAAACGCCACTTTAGATTTTTCACACCTTTGGACTTGTGGGGAGAAAAAAAACACAGGTGATTATAAATAAACAGGACAGCAGCAGGCTGGGTGGAGTCTCTATTTTTAACGTGCAAAAGCAAACAGGTGTGCTTAAAGATCAGATTGGTCTCACACACACACACAGAGAGAAAGACAAACACACACACACACAATTTTCTGGGAAATATCTGATGGCATTGAATGAATGCCTCATGGTGCTCTAGTCTAGAAACATTAATTATTTTGGAGGTCATGCAGAAAATCAGTTGTTTGGTCATGGAACCACACCACCTTCCTACAGACTCCCGTGCTTTTTGAGGTGTGCAAAGAAAAAAAATTAGTGCTGCTTCCAACTCCCCCAAATAAGGAAGCACCGATGAATGTACATCTGTTGAATTTCTTTTGCATTGTGACTATCTATTGTGTTCTTCCACTTTTAGCAGATTTCAAATTTCTAATGGGGAAAAAGGAAGTAATTTTAGACAGCTATGAAAGCATTTTGGGGAGCAGAAGCCTGGGGCTCCATTCAATGGGGTGAACAAGGAGCCAGGCAAAACACTGAGGCAGTTTTTCCACATATATTTAAAAATACTCTTTATTTGTTACAAAGATAAGGCTGATTGGTGCCATATACAAAATGATCCATTTACTCTGCTATTCAGCATTCAGAAAAAAGGCATGAAAAGTCTTCCTTGGATGAAGAAATATTCAATTAGGACTCTCTTTCTTTCTTTCTTTCTTTCTTTCTTTCTTTCTTTCTTTCTTTCTTTCTTTCTTTTTTTCTTTCTTTCTTTCTTTCTTTCTTTCTTTCTTTCTTTCTTTCTTTCTTTCTCTGCCTTTATTACTTATTTATCTGCCTTTATTGTTTTTACAAATAACTCATAGTGGTGAACATATCCAACATACCTTCCTCTTATTTTCTCCACAACAACAACCCAGTGAGGTGAGGTGAGCTGAGAGAGAGTGGCTGGCCCAAAGTTGCCCAAGCTGGGTTTCATGGCAAAGCTGGGACTTGAACTCATGGTTTCTTGCTTTTTTAGTCAAGTGCCTTAACCATCAGATCAAACTGGCTACCATAAGCATGATGCAAAGCATCTGTATGACCACAAGATGTCAGCAAAGGGCAGAGTTTGTGGATTTCCTTGTTGCCACCTAGTGGTCATCTGGAGTAGGTAAATTATCTACCGAATTGCTTAGAAAATAATTTATGTGGATAAATGAAACAGACATAAAGAGTAATTAATCATATCAGTTTGAGAGCGCTATTTCTACCTCACCCTCTCCCCTTAAGCCAATACTGTTCCATCATACTTTAAGGTGTTTAAAATATGTAATGTTTGTTTCCCATTAATCTGAGAAGCAGATTTTGTGGGGGAGGGCATCTTTTATGTCCCACAAATCAACAAAAAAAAAAAGGTCATGCTTCTCTTTTTAAAAAGTCATTAGAGTTCCAGAAATCCAAAGAATTCTAGACCACATTATCTTGCAGACAAATTTTTGGACTTGCTCATAGTTGCAAGTAAAGCTACTTTTCTCAGAATACTTTTAGAAGAAGAATTACTATTTCTTCTCTTTAAAAACATTATGGTAAACTTCAACCACCAGAACTAATAATTATAAAAGATGGCAAGTCTTGTTTAGAACAAAACTGCCATTCTTCATTGGATCGGTTACCCAACCTGACTAAATGGCACATATTCACACTCCCCATGGCAGGAAAAGTCTCGTTTGCTCGTCTGCATGGCAAGATGCTATTGGGGGAACTGGAGGCGGGATCTAAAATGAAATGAAATAAAATAGTCTCTTGATAACTGTATTTTGGGAAGGAAAGATATCTGAAATATTACTCTAAGGGCTTCCTTAGGACAAAACTCTGCCTGTTCTGAAGCTTATTTGCCACTAGAGGGATTCTAAGATTTTTAAAAAGAGACTCTGGGGAATTAGCATTCTTTTATGAGAAGAGTCAAGGGAGATATAATGGTCTTGCTGCAAATATTGTCTGCGATGTTGAAAGACAATCTTAGGGTTTTTTTTGGGGGGTGGGGGGACACCAGGTATTACATTTGAAAAATGCAGCATATCTGCATTCAACTGTTATCTTCCCCAAATGCTTTAGCAACCTCACCTCTTGAATTTTGCATTAAATAGATAATACACACTCATAATTATTCAGCAGTTTTCAGTTCTCAGTGTTCTAATCTTTAGATTTATAACAAAGATATACGGTTTACATTAAATTTACAAGGTAATGTCTCTTTCAGGTCAATTCAGCCTCTGGTGGCTCTGTGGCTATGTCCATGCATAGCCTTTGATTTAGCCTTTGATTTAGGATTGTTCCTTGAGATTATGTTTTCACCTTTTGCTTAAACCCATAATCCTAAATCTCCCACCCAAGGAATGATCAGGCATGACTCCACTTAGTTTCTGAGCCAGATAAGCAGCTGGGCCAGATGCTACCACCCCTGAAGCCAATCCAGAGTAGAGTAGAGTACAATATTTTCCCTTGTGTTGTACCACTGCTAGCTCTAAACAGCTTTGAATAATGGAAGTTACAGACCAAAACCCCTGGGGGACTCAAGACTACCAAAGTCTGCCACATAGTTTGATTGCAACACAAATGGTTGGACCAGCCTTTTCGTGGGCTTGCAATTTTTCTACACGCTGAGCTTTATTTTCCTGGCTCGGTGTTCCAAAAGGCTGCCATCATCCTTCACCTGAAGCAATGCTATTTGTTGAAAGCTTTAGCACTTGATTTGGCATTGGGGCTTCCAGTGCATGGGAACAGCAACAAGAAGGCAAGGACAATTCCTCATCCCATTTGAGTCCATGCCAGTCTGAGACTGTGCTGCCTTTGTGCATTCCCACAATGCCAGGGGTGTTCAGTAGGCTTGGAAAACTGAGCTGATTAACTCTGCAAGCTATTTGGCTTGGCTCCTGCTCCAGAAGAAGTCCTGCAATAGCAACTCTACAGCATTCTTTTTATTTTTTTAAGAGCTGTGGGATTGATGTTTTTCTTTTGAAGGGAGCATTGGCCCATATCCATTACCTAGGATTTCCTACTTTCCTGAGAAGTCAAGGTGCCATGGTGCATAGATGCTCTTTTCTTGGCTTTGCCACATCTCCATGTTGTTTGTTCCTTGACAAGGAGTGTAAATATGGTAAGATGAAGCTTGGGGTTGATGATGGGGTGCCAGTGTGCTGCTGATTTTTCTGCACTCCTTACTGGCTGTTGGCAACAGTGCCAGTTGGCAGAGACTGAAACCACTCATATGGTAGCAAAACCAGTGGAGTTAACTCCCCATGTGGAAGTGACCCAACAGTAATTCAATCTCACCACTTTACATTGATCAGTTCAATGTTAAATTATCATGGAAATGTAGAAAAATCCTCGATTCTAACATTGCCCGGGATATTTGAAAGAGCTAGTCAAAATGCTTCAGGAGAGTGGTGATCTATAATTTCTTTGACCATGGAGATGGTTGAATAGACAGCCTTCAGGAAAGTAAAGCTCTTCATCTGCCACAATGCATTGCCTTTCTTTTCACCATAAAAAGAGAGAGAGAAAGGGGGGGAAAGTAATCAGTATAAAGTAAGATTAGGGAAACTATGGGCCTCTAAAAACAGATGTCCCCCCAATTCTCATTCACCCACAATCAATAGTGAAAGACAAAGGTTGCTGTGGCTCCACAATGTCCGAAGAACTATAATTTCCCCGTTGCTGGTGCAGCTTTCCCCAAATTGGTCATTCTTATAATACTATAATTTCAGCACTAAATAATCTGGTACAGTTGAAAATAGGAAGGAAAGCATAATTAATTTACCTTCAGAATTAATGTAAAATAAAATTAAACTTCAATGGAAAATAAGGTATAAAGCCAGCCTTCAAAATCTCCACTTTGACTCCAAACTTCTTAACCTTGAAATTTTGGCCAATATATTTTTGTATTATTTGTATTTTGTATTTTTGTATTATGGTTTTGTGTCTCAAACATCCTGTATTTTAGAAAAAAACTGTAAAATTATATCTCTATCTCTATGTCTATGTCTATGTCTATCTATATCTATATCTATATCTATATCTATATCTATATCTATATCTATCTATATCTATCTATCTATCTATCTATCTATCTATCTATCTATCTATCTATCTATCTATCTATCTATCTATCTATCTAATTTTACAGTATTTTCTTAAAATACAGGATATTTGAGATACAAAACCAAAGCTGTTCAGTTCTAACATTGGTAATGTTAACCCTAACAAGGAAAGCAGGGTCTGATCAGCCTGAAGTTTTGCCTCTTCCTGCTTGTTGTTGCTAGAACACATCTTTATAGGATGTGATAGAGGCTTTAATTACTCAGTTTGGCAGGGCGAGAAACCCTCATGCTGGCGAGCTACGGCTCCCTGAGCCGAGCTGGGACTGGAGACAGCCAGACTTGAGCCTCAGCTGCACGCTTGGTTGTTGACATAATGTTGAAGATTTTTCAAATGTCTGTGTCAGAAAAAGGAAATTGACCTGTGGGTCTTGCTTCTTTTATTATCTTGTCAAAAAGAAGAAAGCAGTGGAGGATGGGGTAGACGTAGAAGGAATACTTTTGCTCCCAAACCAGCCAATTTTGTGGTTTTATGGCAAGGAGGAGTTCTATGCCAAAAATAGCATTAAGTCTAAAACAAGGTGGTTAGTGCTAAGCCAAAGTTTGGTTTCTATCTAGGATTTTTCTAATCCAAGAAATCTGCTGTTGTCTGTGGTTGGAAATGATGGCAGAAGCTGGAAGTCAAGCAGAAAGGGTTGCTTTGTTAGCCATGCAAGAGTAAGCATATCCTATTTTTCTATTAGGCCCATTTGTCTGTGCCGAAACACCATACTTGCCTTTCAATCACAGAGACCATCGCAGGGCATCTGGGCCCTAAAAAGAGCGCCCACAGTCCTAGATAATTTGTTTAACTGGATCCCCGGGCAAACCCTGAAGCTTTCCGATTGAGACACCAGGAACCTTGACAAAGAGGCTTCAGTGGGATAAGTTGACTTCCCAATCTTTACATATCCATTAAGTAAAAATAGTAGCCATGTCAAATAGAAGATGTGGCAGTGTAGACAAGGTCAACAGATCAAGGCCAGATTGTGGATCACCTCTACCTGACTTCTCTACATCTGCCTTTTTGTTCTGCATATCTTTAGAGGGAAATATTTTGAACTTGAAAGGAAAACAAAATGAATGCCTTTGCTGCAGTTGTTGACTGGTATAAGGTAAATGTAGGGCTTCCATTTTACTAATAGGTATTTTTTGGCCTCCCCTTGTGGCTTTCCACTGAAAATCTGATTTATGGAGCTAATAGAAAGTTGGGCAAAAACTTTGAAATTGGCTATCAGCTGTTCTTCTGGAATGGCATTTGTACTTAAATTGTAATATGAGTAGTCCTTGACTTATGGTTATTCATTTAGTGACTGTTCAAAGTTATGATGGTGTTGAAAAAAAGCCCATTACTCACACTTACTATCAGTCCTCACATTTACGACTGTCACATCACACACATCCCACGTTCATGGGATTGCAGTTTGGGTGTTTAGCTATTCACAACCAACTACAATGTCCTGTGGTCACTTGAGCGTGATTTGCAACCTTTATTGCTGGTTTCCAGCAAAAAGTGTCCATTTGGAAGAATGGGTTCGCACTTATGACTGCAGTGTTTGCATAATGACTGCAGATTTGTTTAATGATCGTGGTGATTTGCTTAAAAATCATCATTAAAATGGTGGTGAAATCGGGTCTGATTCGACTTATAACTACAACCACTTACACAGAAATTTTATCATAACTCGAAGACTATCTGTAAATATTTTTATAAAAATTTTTTAGAAACATTTTAGGAACACTGGCATCAGTGTCCTCTGAGGGGTGGGCAATGCACAACTGGGAACTCTTCTCTGGCATGCAAAATGCCTATACAATGTTTCAATTTAGTGTACCCAGAATTTTCTCCAATGTATAAGAATTCTGCTGCAGGTGAAAAGAGTTCCTTATGGGACATACTGATGTAGAAAGTATTCTCAGAGATTGAAAAATACCAGTTAGTGCAACTGTTCTTGCCAAATTCCATCCAGAGAAGAGAAACCCTCTTGCAGTTCCCAATCTTAGTTCCTTGACCCACATGGAAGAGCCAATTCTGAATATTCCCTTCTTCTTCTTCTTCTTCTTCTTCTTCTTCTTCTTCTTCTTCTTCTTCTTCTTCTTCTTCTTCTTCTTCTTCTTCTTCCCCTTATCCTCCCCTCCTCCTCTTCCTCCTCCTCCTCTTCTCCTTCTCCTCCTCCTCCTCTTCCTCCTCCTTCTCCTTCTCCTTCTCCTCCTTCTCTTCCTCCTCTTCCTCCTCCCCCTCCCTCTCCTCCTCTTCTTCCTCCTTCTCCTTTTCCTTCAAGAGCCAATTCTGAATATTCCCTTCTTCTTCTTCTTCTTCTTCTTCTTCTTCTTCTTCTTCTTCTTCTTCTTCTTCTTCTTCTTCTTCTTCTTCTTCTTCTTCTTCTTCTTCTTCTTCTTCTTCTTCTTCTTCTTCTTCTTCTTCTTCTTCCCCTTATCCTCCCCTCCTCCTCTTCCTCCTCCTCCTCTTCTCCTTCTCCTCCTCTTCCTCCTCCTTCTCCTCCTCCTCCTCTTCCTCCTCCTTCTCCTTCTCCTCCTTCTCCTCCTCCTCTTCCTCCTCCCCCTCCCTCTCCTCCTCTTCTTCCTCCTTCTCCTTTTCCTTCACCTCCTCCTCCTCCTCTTCCTCTTCCTCCTCCTCGTCCTCCTCCTTTTCCTCCCCCTCCTCCTTCTCCTCCTTCTCCTTCTCCTTCTCCTCCTCCTCTTCCTCCTCCTCCTTCTCCTCCTCCTCCTCCTCTCTTCTTCCTCCTTCTCCTTTTCCTTCACCTCCTTCTCCTCTTCCTCCTCTTCCTCTTCCTCTTCCTCCTCCTCCTCCTCCTCCTCCTCCTCCTCCTCCTCCTCCTCCTCCTCCCCCTCCTCCTCCTCCTCCTCCTCCTCCTCCTCCTCCTCCTCCTCCTCCTCCTCCTCCTCCTCTTTAGTCAATTTAGAGCAAGTCTTTCCTGTAATCCAAAGAGGTAACAAGAAGAAGCATTTGTGGAGGCTGCAGTTCCTTCTTCTTCCCCGTGTCCCCATTTTTGTTGGTAGCAGGGACCCCACTGTGTGTAAGCTGCTGAAAAAATCAATCATCATAATGATGCTGCAGCCTGCCATGCATGCTGGCTCTCTGTGGGAGCACCGAGGATTGGAACTGGTGCCAGCATTCCAGACGGCTCGGAGAGGATGGGCCTGAAACTTGCAGGAGAAGAAGGAGGCTGGTAGAATATGAATAACCTCATTTGTGCTATGGCAATTACATCTTGTGGCTCTGAAATTTAGTTGACATGACCAAGAAGAAGAAAGGCTTGATTATAATGACTTAGTAAAACGTGGTAGGTTGTTAGTAAGGCAACCACAAGGGCAGAACCACGTTCTTCAGAAAAGTTCAGGAGACTGCCATAGGATATGTAGCCCCTATCTATTCCCAGATATGACTGGATAAAGTTGTACTTTAGACTTAGCTTTCAGCACCTAGATAAACATCATACCATAAAATACATAAACCTTGCTCTAATCCAAAGTGATGATGTTCATCCATTGTGTTTGAAGAGGACCTTGATATCTAATGGGTTGTGGGTTGTCCATGGTGTGTCTGCAGGTGGCCGGTAAGGCCTATACAGGCATGGAATGTTCTGCCACATGGTGGGCAGACATGTGTGGGCACCATTGTTGCAGCATTTGCAGCTCTGGCTTTGTGGTGTGCTCGCTTCTCTTGTGCTGTGGTTGTCTTTCTGTCTTCAAATGTCTGGCAGCCTTGGTGAATCAGTGTGCGCCGTGTCAATCGATCTTGTACCAAGGTTTCCCAGGAGGTGGTTTCGATGTCCAGGGACTTGAAGGAGGCTTTCTACGTGTCTTTGTATCACTTCCTTTGTCTCCCATGTGATCGCTTTCCTTGAGACAGTTCACCATAGAGGAGCTGTTTAGGGAATGCAGTGGTCTGGCATCCTTGCAACATGGCCTGCCCAGCGTGTTTGGGCTTTCACCAGCACAGTGTGAACTAACGGCAGGTCTACTCCGGAGAGGATTTCTGTGTGTGGCACTTTGTCCTGCCACTGGATCCTCAGAAGTCTGTGGAGGTTGTGTGGAAGTGGTTCAGTTGCATAGCATACCTCCTGTATACAGTCTGTCTCACTGGCATACATTAGGGTAGTTTGCACTACTGCTCAGTAGACTTTGAGCTTTGCAGCAAGGCTTATTCCACGGTGGTCCCACACGTTGGTCAGTAGTCTGCCATATGCAGAGCTTGCCTTGGCGATTCTGCAGTTGACCTCAATATCAATTGTCATTGCACGGGAGAGGGTGTTACCAAGGTATGTCAATTGGTCCACCACTTGCAGCTTTTATCCCTTCACTGTGATGGTAGGCTGTTGGTATTGGGCTTTCGGTGCTGGCTGGTGCATCACTTCAGTCTTCCTTGTGTTAATGATGAGGCCAAAGTTGTCACATGCTGCTGCGAATTTGTCCACACTGGTTTGCATTTCCTGCTCTGATCCAGCATTCAGGGCACAGTCATCAGCAAAAAGTAGGTCTCGTAGCACAGTCTCCTTCATCTTGGTGACAGCCTGGAGTCTTCACAGGTTGAACAGTTTCCCATAAGTCCTGTATCTCAGGGTAACTCCCAGGGTAACTTGAAGGTGCCTGACAGCATGGCTGAAAATATTATGCTGAACAGGATCAGTGCCAATACACACCCTTGCTTGATGCTGTTTGTAATGGGAAAGGCCTCTGAAGCTTCTCCATCATCCAGAACATGAGCCATCATGCCATCGTGGAACTGACATACTATCAGGATGAATCTGTCAGGGCACCCAAACTTTGACAAGATGCGCCACAGAGCTTCATGACTGACAGTGTCAAAAGCTTTGGTGAGATCCACGAAGATGTTGTACAATTCACAATTCTGCTCTTGACACTTCTCTTGGAGCTGTCGGGCTGAGAAGATCATGTCTACAGTGCCACACTCTTTGTGGAAACCACACTATGTCATGGGTTTCCAGGTGGTCAGTCAGGTGGTTCAGCAACATTCATGCAAGGATCTAGCCTGTGATGGAAAGCAGTGATATTCCTCTATGATTATCACAGACTTGTCAATTCCCTTTCCTCTTGTAGAGATGTACGATGGATGCATCTTTCAGTTCCTGAGGATCTTCCAGAAGGATTGGAGTTTGTCGACAAGCACTGCACCACCATCCTTATAGACTTCTGCTGGGATAGCATCAGATCCTGGGGCCTTGCCACTGGACATCTGTAGGGTTTCAGTCTTTGATGGTAGGGCACCAAGGCTGTGGTTGATATCCACCTGGGGCACTCTACTGATCACATCATTGTTGATGCAAGATGGGTGGTTCAGTATGGATTGGAAGTGCTCAGCCCAATGCTGTAGAATCAGAGTCTTCTCAGTAATCGGAGAAGGAAGGCTTGATTATAATGACTTAGTGAAATGTGTTAGTAAGGCAACCACAAGGGTGGAACCACATTCTTCAGAAACGTTCAGGAGACTGCAGTAGGATATGTAGTCCTCATCTATTCCCAGATATGACTGGATGAAGTTGTGCTTTAGATTTAGCTGCTACTTTCAGCACCTAGATAAACATCATATCAGTAAAATAAATAAATCTTGCTCTAATCCAAAGTAAGCATTGATTTAATGTCCATAATATATTTTCAATTCCATTTGCGCAAGATTCTAATTAATATGCAAAAGTAAATCTTAAAATAGCCTCAAAATAATCTTGTGAATGTTATTGACTCTCCGTATCATAGATGGGCTGGATTCATACTAGACAAGACAGAAATGGGATTGGATAATGCTAGCCTGGCATTAGATTAGTATGTTGTAAGATCAGGCTATTGAATTCAGCTATAATATAGGTTATTTATTTAAGATACATATGTGAAAATAGTAATTGGGAACTTTCATTTACTTGGGCTTTAAACTTCTCACTTGTTTTTTATTATTATTGTGGTTATTTTATTGATTCCTAATCTCATAGAGTCAGGGTTAGACAAACAAATAATCTCATTGTAACTTCCTAAACAATGTAAGATCTACAATGAAAAGAGATACAACTGGGACAAAGACTTGAGATAGATCCTTACAGCCATATATGAAAATGTTGTCAGTTTTTAAATTACTTTTATGTAGCTTACTATAATTTCTTAAACAATGTAAGACCTGAAATGCAATCTTACCTCCTTTGCTTTCCCATCATTTGAAGGAATATATCACACACAGACAATCACACTGAGATATCTTAGCAATGACAGCAGAATACTTACCATGAACCATTTTGCCTATGTTTTGATTTGAGTTTAGTCTGTAGTGAAATCTAATTTCCCCCTTTATTATTATAAGGCTATAGCATGCCCCTATACCTTGCATGAACTTGACAAAAGCCCACTGGGTCTAGATAGTGCCCAAATTTTATAAATTTATAAAAATTTAAAATAGACTCAGAAATATTGGGGGGAAATGGAAAATATATTTTCATGAAATGGTATAGCAGTCACTCAAGGAGGATGTCATTTGTTTCCTTTAAGTGAAATATGTTTTTAAAAATAATTAATTACAAATGAATGTAATTAATTAATTAAATAATTATGAATGTAATTAATTCTTTGAATGGTATGCTTACACCAAATCAGGACAAGCATAATCAAAGAATAAAAGCCATAGCTATGAATTTTCTTTGGAGTTACCCAATGGTAGATTGGCAATGTATCCATGTATTCATAACTATGTTTTTACTTATACCTATTATCTTGTAAGCAATTGACAACAATAAATAAACAAATAAAATAAAATAATAAATAAATAAATGTGAGGCAATCTGAAGGAGAGGCAGCAGTGTTAGTTATCTGGTTTATTAATTTGCATGGCCAAGTTGAGAGTGTATGCTTGATGGACTTTTGCCTCAGGTACCAGAATGAACAGAGTGGACATGTAGTCTGCACTCTAAATTGGAGATGGGAAACTATTTGCCATTCTACCTTGGGCATCAAAGTGACTTATGCCAGAGCAGAGTTAGGCTGCCAAGGTAATGGGCCATTCATTGGGTTTTGCACCGGTTATAACCAGAGATGCCTAGGCAGTGTTGAAGTGGAGGAATATATAAAGGAAATTGAATTGGACATAATGAGTCCCTGAATAATTAGTTGAAAAATGTGCAGGCTGTGACTGGTGAAATCTCATGATGAAGAGCAGTGGCTCGGTAAAATTTTCCCTGATGTCAAGAGAGAGGCAGATTTCAGTGATCGGCATGGCTTCTTGTACCTTACTTGTACTTACCAAAACATGGGCAGAGAGTACATGAAGCTAACCATATTTTATTAGTGTGTGGGATCGTTAAGTACATCATCCTGAATTCCATGGCAGAAACATTGCAGAATGTAAATATGAATAAACATATAAAACCTGAATAAATCTGGATTGTTAGGCAAAATAATAAAATTTGCACAGCAGTCTATGCAAAAATATAAAAGGCCATTCAATATGCATAATTTATACAGATCAAAGAATTCCACTTGGCACATTGTTTGGTAGCCTCATCCATGAATCATAAACTAAGAAAACATCTGATGTATTTAAAATTAATAAAGCATCATGGTCTGATCTTTATTGCTGCAATCTATTTTGCACGCCCTTCCACACTTAGAACTGGAGTGGAAGTTGTACCGATTTTCATCTTTGAAAGATAATATGGTTTTCTTATGGTGACACCAGATTTCACTTTAAGATCTCGTTTTTTAAATGAGATATTATACTGCTTTCCTCTTTACACCTTCCCTGCCCCCTGGACCACAGGTGCTAATTGCCCTTAATATTCAATGTTTCCATGGAACAAAGGAGTCTCAGTGCTCCATTCTATTACAAACTGACTGATTACCAGGTGGGCATCTTAAGCTGATGGCTCAACTTTGCTTCGTCAATAAAGCAAAGTGTTCATAGAATGGCACAACCTTTGCAGATTGGATCCAAACATGAAAGAGAACGAACAGAATTGCCATATTTCATTCAATGGCCAGAAGAATGCTAAATGAGTGTACGGTAGAAAGCTACAGGGAATTTCCACAGAACAGGCATTTGAAAGCAGAATACTGCTTTGCAAGCACATCTTTCTGTCTTCTTACTTTCTAGCTGTTCTTCCCAAATGCAACTTTCTCAACCTCTACACTTTCTCAAGTTTTTCAATTTCGTATTTTCTCAAATATAAAATTATTGTCAATGTGGAAGCAACCATTTGGAGACAAAACTTTAACCTTAGACTGTCTACTATTGACCTCACCCCTTTCCTAAGAGGTCTGTAGGGGGCGTGCATAAGCGCACCATCGTGCCTACTGTCCCTGTCCTATTGTTTCTCTTATTCTTTTATTTTTCTTATATGTACCCTTTTCATGTATTCACAACTATGTATACACTTATACTTATTATCTTGTAAACAATTGGCAAATCAAATCAAATAAATAAATAAATAAATAAAAATTTGACATAGTATAATGATTAAGGTATTAGGCTAAAAACCACGGGACTGTGAGATTTATTCCCATCTTAGTCACCAAGCCAACTGGGCAGTGGTGGTACTCTACTGGTTCAGCCCAGTTTGGCTGAGCTACCGGCAATGAGCAGCCGTGCTCTGCTATTGGGCCCGGGCTCACTTACCTTTATCCTCTGCTTTTGAAGCGCAGCTACTTTGTGCGGCACAGCAGAGTGCTTCACAGCAGCCGCTGAAGCAACCGGGGGAGTGCAGGCTTGCAGGAGGTGAGTTGGAACACCTCTGCACCTGTGCACAGCGCGTGTTTGGCGCGTGCATGCATGCATAGTGTGTGCACATGCACAAAGCGTGCCCACCAAGCCACACCCACCGAACCAGTGGTAAAACTTTTTTTAATCCCACCACTGCAACTGGGTGACCTTGGGCCACTCACTCTCTTTCAGTCCCAGGAAAAAAGTAAATGACAAATCACTTCAAAAATATCTTGTCAGGAAAACTTCAGAACTAGTTGCCAGGAGTTGAAGAGTTGACTCAAAGGCACTTAAAAAAAAATCCCAACCCTCCAGTTAGTGAAATCTAGAAAGTTGAGGGAGAGTTGATGAATATTTTCTAGGTCCCCATCCCATGTTTTTACAAGGAATGGTACTTTGAATCAATTTTGATTCCTGCTGACTGCCTAAATAAGTTCCTGCAATTTTCTCAGAAAGATTTCTGAAATGGTTCGCTATTGTCACCTTCCTAGGACTGACAGACAGTCAGTGGCCGGAAATCACTCAATTGCCTGATCTCCCAATTCTAGCCTGATGCTTTAACCATTGCACTTAGCATTTGCCATGGGCATCAGATCAGAAGCAAAATCATTGATTAAAAATCACAAATATTGTAGAAGATGCTACGCAAAATGATGCATACATTTATAATGTAACATTTCACAGAATTCAGCTTTGCTTTTTGGCTTCCGAACATGAAATGCTTGGACTTAACATTTGAAAGGTGGCATGCAGATCCCTGGAGTGCAGCTGAGCCACAGGGCCAAAAGTGAATTTTCATCACGTCCATCCCATAATTCTGCTCTCCCCTCCCTTGGTTGCCTAGTGTGCATGGCTCTTTGAGGATCCCTGCACAGTGACACTCTATGGTCTAAAATTATCCAGCTGCCATGGAGTAATCCTAATTCTTATCTGGGGTATCAGATGCTGAGAGAAGATGTATGTATTTAGTAAATCCCATAAAACAGCAATGGGAGAAGATGTAGTGTACTGTGTGTTCTCACTTTGTGAAAACATTTGATCACTTGTGTTTGTCTGCACGGAGAGAAACACCTTTCTCCACCTTTCTCCACCTTTCTTCCCTCCCCCCTCCATTCCTATCCTGCTGTCGGCGTCTCATCTGCTGGTACTATCGTATTTTATATGGCACGACATTTTATGGAAAATGCTCGCTCTCCGACCCCACCTGTTCCCAAGCTGCGCAAAAGCCCATTAATGAAGTTGGGCTGGTCCAGGAAGCCAGCCAAATCCTTGTGTCCTCATCAAAAGAGACATCTGTCCTTATGAAGAAGCAAGCGATTCCCCAAGGGACGGAGGGAAGGAAGGAGGGAACGAAGGCTGCCAAGGCGGCGGAGGGGGGATTGTTTGTTTGTGAGGAGCAGAGCAGTGTCTCTTTGATACAGATTGCCCCTTTCCCGTTGTTTCTAAATGTAACATTCCATAGCAGAACTAGAGATTCTTATCTTTCCTGGCCAAAAACAGGGATAATAACCTGAATTCCAGGCCTTAAATGCCCTCATCCACTGCTTGGGACCTGTATCACCTTGTTTCTGCCTATCGGGGAGGGGAAGAAATTGTTAAAAAGCTCCTGACTTTTTTTTTTAAATTCATGTGTTGTTTTATTGCTGGCAAAAGCTGTCAGAGGGCGACTTCTGCCAAAAAGCATCCCTGAGCATCTTGGCCTAACATACAAACGGCATGCTAATGTGGAAATTTTAAAGAGCCTCTTTTGGTTTTTAAATCAGAATTTTAAATGAATGGCAAGGCACAGAAGGGACCCAGTCAAACGCTAACAATAATAGCACATCTTTCCCCTTGCTTCTCCCCCACCCCGCCCGAGATCCAGCAGGCAAGGAACGTGGCAAGAATTTACCACGCTTAGCCTTCTTCAGGTTGATCGTTCTAAGGGAAGTGAATACTAAGTTGCCATGCTTTGAAGTACAGTATTACTAAACTGGAGATATTCTCTTGGAGATAGGCTACAGCTAGCTTATACCCAAGTGATCAAAACAGACTGATTCTGCACATGGGCAGAGTGCCCCACTCCACAGTCTTATAAAATAGCAGGCCTTTAAATTAGCTGTTCACAATTAGGCTGTTCCTTATCGACATTTTATCGCTCCTCGCGGACACTACTTCTTACAAGAAAGGAACAAATTCATGTTGGCGTTATTTATATAGCGGCATTACAATTTCTTTATCTGCAACCATAACGCACTCGATGACAGACAACTGAATGTGTGGACTGACTATCAACAATTGGAGAGAGCACTATCTGCAGGCCCAGTTAAATACAAGTGTCAGATTTGTTTCTTCACAATGAAACGAGGGTGTTTAAAAATCATAAGGAGCATCCAAGGAGGAGGAAGGTAGAAGAATCATTGGTCTGCTTTTCTTCCCAACAATCATTGTTCTCTCCCCTTCCTGGGGTGATGTTTTGGGAGAGAAGGACAACACTTATAGGAATGGGGGGAACCTTGTTGTTTATATCTACAAGACAAAGTTTTCAGTTAAAGTGAACCTCACCCATTCTTGCTACAAGAATCTAAGTGATCTGGTTTTAAGTACATGAAATAACCCCCATTGAATCTGCTTGAGTCCTGAGGTGATTAAAGAATAGTGTGCAATTTAGTCTTTTCTATCCCGATTTCTTCCAAATGTTCTTGGACTGCAACTCTCACAGTTGCTCCAGGATATCTGGTGGACACTAAGTTGAGAAGGCTAATGGAGAAAACTAGATCAGGGATAGTCTGTTGACTCAACTGCAACTCACTGTATGTTTATTCATTCAGAAATTGATTCAGATGTTGATTAAGTCAGTGATCCCCAACCTTTTTGGCGCCGCGCCCGGTACCGGCATCAGCTGGGCGCTGCGGCCCGGTACCGGCATCAGCTGGGCGCCGCCATCTTTTTTGATGAAAAAGTGCTTCCGGTGACCTCACCGAAGCACTTTTTCATCAAGATGGCGGCACTGCACTCGGTGAGCTTTTCCGGGTAGAAAGCCATTTCTACCCGGAAAAGCTCACGAAGTGCTGGCGCCGCCATCTATTTTTGATGAAAACATGCTTCCGGTGAGCTTTCTACCCGGAAAAGCTCACGAGTGCTGGCGCCGCCATCTTTTTTGATGAAAACGTGCTTCCGGTGAGCTTTCTACCCGGAAAAGCTCACCGGAAGCACTTTTCATGAAAAGATGGCGGCGCCAGCAAGCCGTGGCCCGGTAGGGAGTTGTTCCGCGGACCGGTCCCGGTCCGCGGACCGGTGGTTGGGGACCCCTGGATTAAGTGACACTGAAGGAAAAACTTTCCCTTGATGCTTTTCATGAATTAAAATACAACTATACCCTGACTCACATGCCGTGTGTATTCATGGAATACCTGGCCCAGTGTGAACTACCTCGGCCTAAAAGTCCCTGCTTGTAACAACAGTAATTAATATCTTCAAGCACAAAAATATGGAAGCCATCAAAGATCACTTAAAAGCCATGTCGTGTGGCCATCTTCCTTAAGGTAGCTGTATGCATGGGGGAAAATACATGTATATCTGTAGGTGACGTATGTTGCATAAATGCACTGTGATGTATCCCTGTGCATCCCCATACCCAATGCTTTATTTCAGGGGAGGAGATTCTCTCCACATAGGCATTCACAAGGAACAAAGGGCGCAAGAGACAAAATGTGCTTTGAAATGTCATGATTGAACCTCCATATTTTATATACGTAGGCAACCTTACAATGAAAGTGCGATGGGACACAGGTTACATTATGATGTCACAATGTATGTTTCATCATTTTGGCTTTATTTTGCTTAGGCATGCACATCTACATTATCTCTATTCAGAATTTGCTTAAGTATATTTCACAGTATTTTTCCACCATTGGCCATGATTGCTAGACTATTGAGAGAGTTCCTCATCTGTGTCCTCTTCTGTTGCCATTTCTGTGTAAATTTCAGACAGATACACTTAGGTTTAATTTTAATAGACAGATGAGAGAATATAAGATCTGAAATATTTGCAGTCTTTTAAACTTCACATAGCTTCCTTACTTTGTTTTTCTTATCCTCCTTGGCACATTCTTCTGAATGTTATACCATGTTTTCCCACATTCTCACACATTTAAATGTTTTTCAAAAGGAGGTTGCTCCATGATGAATCAATGTGAAGCTGAAATATTACATGGCAAAGATATGTAGTACTCTTAATTTTTTTTTTTTTTTTAGCCTTTAAGTCAGTCTTGACTCCTGGGGCTAGTTCGTGCAGTTTTCAATGCAGTATTTTCTGGAAATGATTTACTAGGGCTGAGAGAAAGTGAGTGTCTCAAGGCCATCGTAATATGACCTTGTGCCTAGGGCAGGGCTAGAACTCAGGTTTCCTCATTCGTAATATAGCACCTTAAGCCCTGGAGTGAATTTCTTTTTAGTGTTCTTCTGTATATCCCATTAATTTCACATGTAGGAAAATCTGTTTCCGAGCTGTGTTAATACCAGGGAGCAATATGCCTTATAGATTTTCTACCTTAATCTTCAATATAGCTTAGGTTCTCCCTTTTTCATTCACCTATCCATCTTTCAGATGAATCTTTCATTTAATTTTATTTAGGAAAAAGCATTTATTTGAAATTAGTTCTTTCCATAAATGGCTGCTTTCTCTCTCTCTCTCTTTCTGCATAAAATCAGTTTATCGTTATGAACCTGTACATGATCTAGGAAATATTGGGATTTGAGCACATAATATTACTCAATGTTGCTTTGTTTATTATAATGTATACCAAGAATACTAGAGAAAGTGGCATATTATTTTGTCATCTATTTTATTAAGTATTAAAACAATGGGAATTAAAAGTAACATCTATTTACATATGGCACAGCCTCCATATAAATTAACTTTATGCACACAAGTCAAAGAACTTTTGAATCAGTGGCCTCATTTGAAATATTTGTCCATGGTTTAATAATAAGTCAAGTTTTACAAAGCCCATGATGAGGACCACTATCTACAGACTTCTTTTATGAACATTTCTTCCGGCCCTAATCACAGTGTGCATCATGTGAGACCTTCCTTGTATTCTTATTGGGGAACTCTAACCTGATGTTTCTTATACGACTGGAATAAGATCAACATCAAATCCTAATTCATTACACGAGCTTTTTAAACTGACCATGTTAAAGTATAATGCTCCTCTTAAGATGTATGTAAAAACATACATAACCATGATTATGGCACAAACTCAGCCAGAGAGAAGCATACATTCATAACATTCCATTTAGCCACAGTTATTTGAACAACGGCATATAAAGCCAAAAGATTTAAATCCAGACAGTAATTGAGGGACCTGCTCTAAGTTTTGTTGTTAGTTCATTGGTCTCCTCTTTCAATTGGGCAACATTTCACATTACTTAAAAAATGAGTTTATCTTTAAATATATATTTTTAAATGTAATGCTCCTCTGTCTTTGTTGCAATATCCTTATGCTTATACCTGTGTTGTAATTGTAAGCAAGTTTAATTAAAACATGTAGTTTGGACTTTTATAGAAAAAAATTATTGAGAAATCTGCCATTCTGTCTTCATCTGTGCAAATCTCTCCTATGTTCTTTTTAAAATATTTAATTAATTTTTGGCAATTGAACTATAACACTATAAAAAACTAACTATAAAACTATGAAAACAATATTATCCTTACTATGGTACTCAACAAGCAGTTGATTGAACAAAAGGAGGTCTTTGGTTTAGCTAGCTCATTTGTTATTTCATTTACAGGTTTTTGTTTTTGTTTGTCTGTAATTGAAATAATTTTGATGATTACTTATGTAATTTAGAACATTTGTATATATGCCACCTTTAGAATCCAATTGAACTACATAATGCAAATAAAATAGCTAATTAAAAACAACAGTCATCATAATTATCAACCTGTGTGGCATGAAAAAAAAATCATCTAATGTAAAGCTTGGAGTTTACATATTCCAGTAAGACACAGTTGCTTCATCCTAACTATAGTTTATTGAATAGGAAATAACTAGCTGGTTACAACATAACCATAAACTATGGTGCACACATCTAGAAGCTGAATTTACATAAAACATTAAGCCAGACTCGAATAAACCATGGAGTTATCAGGGAGAACTGACAGGCTACATGGAAGTGCCCCCCCAAACCCCTTTTCAAAACCCACAGAGTAAAGGTAAAGTGGCAAATGGTCGGGATAAGACTTGCAAAGCAAATAAATAAGTTCTAGCATTAGATACACATCAGTAATAAAACACTGAGATACCAGCATGAAAATTGGTATCCTTGTGTAGAGCATTATCTCCTTTTATCTCCAACTAGCATTGAAAATTTAAAACATGATTCTCCTTTACGGTTTCAACCTACATTCCCTTATAGGAAGAGGAACATGTAACACATTCTGTAATACACTCAGCAGTCTATTTCGTAACAAAGAGGCCAATACAAAATTACTGTGGCGCTTCTCTAATATTTATATAGATAAAACTAGATTACATCAAACCAGAACACGGCTTCTAGGTCTGTGGTCTATTTAAGCTCCAACAGCTGTTTACGTCTAAATCAGACACAGACTGGCTTCTCAAATTATTAAGCTATAATGTGATTTTTCCCTCCAAATTTGTGCCTTAACCTAGTACATGAAATCTGTTTGTAAACCATGACTTCTGGTTTAGCTGTTTGAACTCAGTCACCTCTACTTTGCTCATAAATCATCAGCAAGCAACATGTGAACAATATCTCCTTCTACAGTTTTTTTTACTAGGGATAATTGTACTGTGTCTACTGGATTTAGCAAAGTCCAAGGTCTAATCCAGAAGATGTCATGAACCATCTAGAAAATATTAGCTGCCAAATATGAATTTAAAGAGCTAAATAGGGTTAACATCATTAAAGTGAAAAAAATACAAATACAAATTCAAGGGAACAGTCCAAAGTACAATCAAGAGTTAAAAAGACAAGATGTCAAGATCAGAGTTTGCTCAAAAATAAACTGTTGTTCTCAGCAATTAGCGTTCAATCTTTCTATAATAAGTGTTTCTATTTTCAAAAAAAAAATGATTTTTTGGTTTGCCTTGTTATAAAAATAGACACCAAAATGTGCACATGCAGATGCCAGTGTTATGGAGAAGTCAAGTTGAGTTGATGTTTCTTCTTCCAAATTGGCAGACTTCAAATCTAAAATGGATGATGATTTGCATGAACTTCTTTCTGTTCTTTCCTGAAAAGGAGGAGTTTGACTAATAGCAGCAAGATATGAAATAAAGATATAAGATAAAGAAAAAAAACATGATTGCTTATGTAGCAGGCTAAATAAGAGCGTCATTGTAATGTTATATTTATTTATTTTTATCCTGCCTTTATTATTTTTTTAAAAATAACTCAAAGCATCAAACACACTTAATATACACCCCTCCTCCTATTTCTGATTAAAATGGCAAACAATTTTAGATTACATCATAAGAAGTATAACTTTCAAATCATGGAAATAAATACTTGCATTATATATTTATCATTGGTCAGAACCCAACATAAGCATAAAATCCAATTCTGGGCACAATTTTTAAAGAAAAAAATCAGAGAAACCGCACATATGCAGAGATGGGTAGTGAGAATAATGAGAGAACTAGGAAATAAGCCTTACTGGGACAGACTGAGGAAACAGGCATATTTGGTCTTGAGGAAAAATGAGGGCTGGGGAGATGGAAAACAGCTAGATAACTTTGGGCCAGTCTCTTTTAGCACACCCCACCTCACAGCATTGTTGTTGTGAGAAAGTAGGATGCAAGAGTATTGTACCAAATGTAGGTGGGACACAAGTCAAATGAATGAATGAATGATTTCAAGACCGTAAAGGGGTGCCACAGAAAAGAATATACTCTATACTGTAGTGTCTCAGGCTGCCGAATATAGAATAATGTTCTTAAGTTATAGAAGGAAGATTCAAAATGGAGGGAGGGAGGGAGGGAGGGAGGGAGAGAGAGAGAGAGAGAGAGAGAGATTGAACTTTGAGGACCAGTCTTAAGTCCCTTCTTTCAGTAATATCATCACTTGAATGGTCATTTAACAAATGGTCAAACTCAAAGACCACCTGTATTGTAAAAACAATATCATTGAATGATATTTACTGTCATTTCAACAAATTTCCATTGGTAATTTCACCAATGTTTTACTTAATAGGAATATTTGGGAGGTTCTTGAATACACCTGCATGTAATGGATATTTTAATTCAATCTTTAAGTCAATTTAAATGTCCCAGTTGTGATGGGTAATTGGTTTGGATATCATTATCCAAAGAAAAAACACTTTTATCCAACTTTTGAGTAATTTACCCAGGTTTGGGACGCACTCACTTACATGATCTCTTCCAGCTTTGGTTCTATGATTCTCTCATTCAGCATTTCTTCCATGTAGATTTTATCATATTCTCTGGACTGAGCTGCTGAAGCAGGTATATTTGCTAGTAAACACTATTTCGGTCTTTTAATGTTGGCTTTCTGCTGCTTGGTTTCGTGGCCAGTACCCACCACAACACTTTCTTGGCAGTTGCCATTCCAAATGTGAAACGCAGTCTGGAGCATCACACCTCCATCCCACTTTTATACATATGCACAATTCACATATCACAAGTTTGTGAGTAGCTGTTCTCGTGCAGCTAGTGAAAGCTTATTCTCATCTATGGGCTGACTCAATCTGGGCTAGTCCGTGTCAACAGATTGCATTTTTAAAATGTTTTAATCTTTTCTTCCCCTTTCATTTTTTTCAAACCACATGGTGTTCCCTTAAAAAAAAAAAAAAAGTCACCCAAATCAAACTCTCCACTCTCCCCCTCCCTATAGTCTTGGCCATCATGGTGCCAGCAATTTATTAAAGATGAATGTACTGATTGTTGCTAAGCAACAGGTCTCGGCACAGGACAATCAGAGAATGCAGTGTGCTGGCAACCTGACGGGGAAATGTGCTTGGAAAAGTTGCCCAGAATTGAGTATCACCCTCAAAGCTGGGCACAAAGGTCTTTCTGAGCCTTTCTGCATAATTATGTAAGGCATGCCCCAAATACTGTTTTTTGTTTTTTGTTTTTGAAAAAAAAACACCTCACTGCATCAGCTCCATAAGATAGAATTAGAAAATGGCAGTGAAGCATCACACCTGCGTGTAGTGGATCTGGGAAATAATAACTTATGATGCTTTGTTTTAAAAAAAATGGTATGCAAACTGCAGGGCATCTATTTTCTGTGCTAGTTGTTGATGTATGTATTTACAAATCACTTAGGTCAGAGCTAAGGCTGAGGCTCACCTATTATTTGGGGAGAGGGAATGCAGCCACAGTGGGTAAGTAATGGAGTCAGGCTGTATCACATATTTGGGCAAAGCTGGGATTTTCTTTTTTCTGATGGTTTTTCTTGTTAACATAGTAATCAGAACTTTGTAGAGCTTATTCTACAGTTCAAAATGGTGGGAAGTTGAGACGGGGGGAGATTTGAGGTCACATAAACAGCTTTGCCATGATCCATCAGGGAGCACATTTGAAGAGACTGAAAAAGAAGAAATATAGCTGTAGTTCTACTGGATTTGAGATGCATAAATCAAGACAACCACTAGATGGCAGCAAAGAAGTCTTGGATTTCCCCAAGTGGAGGAAGCATATTTGAGAATAATTCAGATTGTTACCTAAGAAACTATTTCTTTATTCATTTGCTAGCAATATGTATATTTTCTTCCACAAAGTGCAAGGTAGCTTATAAATATGTAATATCCAATAATTAATCTAAACAGAAAGTTGCATTAATAACACTAAAAAGTAAACTCCCAGAATCTTTGTAATGCTCTTTCAACATTGTTTGCACTGCAAAACAACACATCATTTAATATTCTAGCCAACACTGAACCCTGGAGATCCATGTTTGCCATGAGATATCAGAGGGCCTTCACTTGATACTTTGCTGTTTATTAAATAGGGAGGGATCTATTGGCTTCTCTTAAAGGGTAACAAGATCTCTGGGAAAAAGAAAAAAAAATGCACAGTAGAGATTCTGAATTGTACACATAAGGAAGGAGAGAGGCACGTATCAAGTAAGCTGGAATCAGACTGTACATATGGAAATGTGGAATCCCCAGTTATTGTATTTAGAAATCTTTCTTCATCTTTCTTAATACAAGAGGGCATTATAGTATTGGAAAATAAGATCTAAATGAATTGGACTCTGCAATAGCAAATATTTGGGAGAAAGATATATCTGTTCACCCTAATAACTTAGCTATGAAATACACACATGCACGCACACATCATGTTAAATTTCCCATGAGCAATGCAGCTGTTAGGGTTTTAGCTGGCTCTAAAACATCCACAGTTTAAACATCTATTCACTATATATATATGCAATTCATTCAGAGTCACACACTGTCTTGGGTTACTGTCAAAAGGCCATTCAAATATGATCCTGATCACTTGATTATGAACAAGAAGCAAACAACCCCGCCTCCCTTCTGTATATTTGGATCCACCTTGCAAATTGTAAGCTGAGCTGAGCAGAGATCTGTTCTCCTATGTAAAAGGCTAAATGCACTGATGAAACAAAAGAGTAGCAATTTAAACAGAAATTTTCAGCTGTCTCATGGAGCTTCATGAAATTCAGACCCAGGTCTTGCCAGACATTTCTTCCATAAGCAATACATGTTATTCAGTCCCAATTCCTGTAAAATAACCTAGGAGTAGGGTGTGTATGTGTGAGTTATTGTATTTTCATATATCTGAATACATATCTGTTTGTGAAATTCTCCCTTCCCTCTCCTTTTGCAACAAGGAAAAAGAAATGCCTCATGAGGTGTGCAAATGAGGTATGGGGGTTCTAAGTGTACTAAAAGGGGAAATGAAGTTGTTTTAAAGTAAGTGCAGGAAACTTCTGGTTCAATTTGGAATGGATCTTATCTGGTGTCAGAAGAAACCATTGTCAATGTTTTAGGAAGCAAGAGGGAGAAGAAAGCTGAAGGCACACATGCCTCAGGAGGTAAATACTGTTAGTCCTTGTTTAGCCATTGCCTCATTTAGCGGTGGTATTGATGAAAAAGAACTCTGTGATCAAACTTTGCAGATATATAAAGCAAAGGAAAGCTGAAGTGAGATTGTAAGCACAATCGCAGATTCATTTAGCAACAATTTAAATCAAACGAGCAACTTGCCGGTCCCACTAGTGCTTGCTAAACGAGAACTGCCTATAAAACTGGTGAAGATGGAAGAAGGTGAGGTGGTCAGTTAGTGAGTGAGTGAGCAAATAGAAAGAAGTTGCATCCACTTCAAAAGCTTCGTTTCCTATTACTTTCCACCTCTGATTATGAACTATGCTTATTTTAAAACATCATAGGAGAAACTAAAGCAGACACTCTTATCAGAGAATAAGAAGAGAGTGCCAAGAAGCACATGATTTGGGTTGAGTATGGGCCTGCATGCTCTAGGATTATTAGGCTGCTTGACATTTATTTTATTTTTATTTTATTTATTTATTTTGTCAAGCGATTATATGGTAACAGGTATAACTATAAACATAGTTATGAATACATGAAATGAATACATATAAGAAAAATAAAAGAAACAATAGGACAGGGACGGTAGGCATGTTGGTGCGCTTATGCACACCCCCTACAGACCTCTTAGGAAAGGGGTGAGGTCACTAGTAGACAGTCTAAGGTTAAAGTTTTTGGGGTTTGGGGAAGAAACCACAGAGTCAGGTAGAGTATTCCAGACATTGACCACTCTGTTGCTGAAGTCGTATTTCCTGCAATCAAGTTTGGTGCGGTTAACCTTGAGTTTGTATCTATTGTTTGCTCTTGTATTGTTATGGTTGAAGCTGAAGTATTCGTTGATAGGTAGGACATTGCAATGTATGATTTTATATACTATACTTAGATTGGACCTAAGGTGGCGTAGTTCTAGGTTTTCTAGGTCTAGAATTTCAGGTCTGGTGGCATAAGGTATTCTGCAATGAATATGACATGATCAGAATTTTGTCCTCTGGGCCACTTCGTCAGAACAGGGAGATTTATTTATTGAGGAAAAGGTGAGGGGAAAGACCCATGAAAGGTCAAAACATTTTCCTCTTAAATTGAATCCCATCAAATGGGCGCACATACACAGAGGTATTCTGCTGCTTGGTATAAAAACGAGTGGGGACTGTAGACAGAGACAGGATTTATCTTGGGACAGTAGCATTTTGCTTTAGGGGCAGCATGATTTTAATACAACCATTGGCAAACTTAGTACTTTGAAATATACTGAGGAAATCGGGTGAGTTGGATAAGGTTCTTCACCTATCCATTGTGCATCAAAGTGTACACCCAGCTTATGCTTGATACTTTATCCAGAGGTGTTTTCATGAACTGTACTTTTGACTTGGATCCATTTGTGAGTCATGTATTTATTGCATTTTTCTACATCCAGCCGTCCTCTCAAACTGAAGTCCAGGATGGCCTGTGTTGGCTTCTAAACTGGCCCCCCATCCAAGCCTTGAGCAATTTCAGATCATAAGTCAATAGCCCTGCCCTGAAGTAAGGGCATTCAGGAATATTTCCAACATTAGAAATTCTGGGAGTTGCAGCCCAAATACATCTGTAGGGCAGAAATGGGGGAAATTGCCTGTAGCCACTTGTAACCATCAGGGACTTTTATCCATAACTATCTCCCATCAAAGCTTGGGATTATCACAACCATATTCAAATGAGTTGGATAAGTGAAGTGCATTTAGATAAGATAGTCCTGACAGTTGCCTATTCGGAACCCTTATTATCAAATGAATTGTCAAATGGTTTATGAAGTATTATGACAGAAGAAGAACAAGTATTTCCTTTTGCTTTCCATATTCCTCAATATATTTCATGGGGGAAAAAACCTGGCCCCAAAGTCCACTGGTCGAACTAAAGGCAGGCAGAATTAAGATATAGAATGTTAACGTATGTCAGGAATAAATGAGTGCCACAAAGGAGTATAATCTGTTTTTCTAATATGACCACAAGCAGAGTGTTAGTGGAATTAGGCCGACAGCTGCTACGTTATTTTTTCCTCTTTCAACCCCCCTTCTTTGCCACCCCTCCTCCCAATCACTCCACGCGCCAGTAGGAAAAAAAAAAAACAGCACCCACCACCATCCTATTTCTCTGCTTCCATTCTGCGGTTTTTCCGCAGGCACTGCTGCCGAGTTGGCAGTCCTTCGGCGTCACACCTTACTGCTTTTCAAGATTGCTCCATAGAGAGCTGGGGAAAATGGCAATTTTGTGTTGACGCCGCTTGGCAGCGGGGGAAGAGTGAAGAAAAAGTTGGAACCCGTGCCAAGGCTTCCCTAGGGAGAGATTGGAAAGATAGAGAGAGACAGGCATAGTGAAAGTTCAAACACACACACATCACATACATGAAATACAGTTGACTACTTATGCATGTTCCAGCTTCACAGACCACGTTGAAATCAACAAACTTCATTCTAAACATATAAACATGCAAATGCATGATGTGATGGGAAGATGGGAAGAGAAAAGGTGCTGAAAGTGTGTTCTTTTCTGTGTGTTTGTGTATGTTGCTTAATTTTTTTTTTTTTTTTTTTGGATAGCAGTAGAATGCAGTATGCAAATGAGATTGTTATTACCGCAATGTTCATCAAGCTGAGCTGAGAAGACATTAATAGCCTGATGAATATGCATGTGAATTTGTTAATTAAGTTAATTATTCTGCTGAAAATGCATTCGTCTTCCAAGGACATTCTCCCAATGATTTCTACATGCTCCACTCATTAGTCATGCTATATTTTATCAGTGAGATGAGTTTGCTTAAGTTGTAAAAAAAAAGAGAGAGGAAAAGGAAATATAAAATAAACGAATGAATTAAAAAGGGAGGCGATAAAGGGTAGAAGAGTCAAAAATAAATAGCTAAAGAATTTAAAGTGACAAACATCAAACAAAAGTTTGAAGGACTCTGTAGTTTGGAAACAACAATGTATTTTTGCTAGAGGAGGGAGCTATGAGGGCAATCCAAGTGCAGTCAATTTGCCTTTCCGTCTGTCCATCTCTCTTTTTTAACTTCTGTCTTTTGTTTGATGAAAAAAAAACTTTTTTTTTATTCTGGTGCCAAATTTCCAACACATTAATTAATTGTTGTAGCCAATTAACTGTAGTTGTGCAAATGAGTTTAGCACTAATTACCATGCAGTGCTTGTAATCACATAAAAACTTGCTGAGAGAGAGAAGGAGGGGGAGAGAAGAGAGAAAGAAAGGGGGAAAAAGGAGGAAAGAAGAATAACTGATAAAGATTGAGCATTGTTAGCTTAAAACAATGGTGCATGTGGATACTCTAAATTAGAGTCCCCAGAATTACAGACCCACAGAACAAAAATTATTTTAAAAAATTGGAAGAGGTTCTAGTCAATAATCTAAGTACCGTATGGAGCCCTGAAGATATCTAGGGAGTAGCTTGATAGGTCACAGGGTGGAGTCTAGCCATTGCATCATTCTATTTTTAATGAAAGCAAGTATTCAGAAGAAAAAAAGGTCTGCCCATATGTATGATTTTACTTTAAAACAATTAATTATTCAATGACTGCATATGATTTTTAATATGACAAAAATTCAATTATATTACACTATCTTGATTGCGGCAAAATATTGTTACTCTCCTTTTTTAAATTGAGAATTGCTTGTTGTTTGTTTCATTCTAGCTATTGCTAATCAGCCCAAATAAGAAAGATTCCCAGAAAGAAATTGAACCTAAGATTCTGTGGTGTAATAAAACAGCTTTACCCAGCCTGCAGTTGGGAAAACATCTAGAGATGTTTCATGGTCCCCCCAACTGAAATAAAACCATGAGAGTTTTATTCCAATACATCTAGAAGACGTGAGCTTGGAGAAGATTAGTAGGAGTAAGATTGGAAACCTACCAAGGGAAGCACAAAATCCTGATAGTTTCAGATGAATACCATGTACATCATGTATTCATGTGACAATAAATTTAAAAAAAAATGACAATAAAGTTATCTTGTATATCAGAATAAGGCTATTGGGATGGACACCTAAGGCCAAATCCAGCTGAGAGGGTCCAAAGATTTCCTGTTGGAATGGATTGATAAAAAAGAATACATGGGACTGAGAGAAGGCTCTTCTTGCTAAGATACATATGCAATGCTTCAGTAGATAGCTATTCTTAATCATGATGTTCAGAAGCTGATCATCATAAAAAAGTTCAGTGCATAATACTAGTATGTTTCCATTGCTCTCTTTTCAAAGAGAGCAGGCATTTCAGCTTTATTTGTACATCCAAAACTGGCCATCCATTTATTAGATAATAAATCCAGAGAAGGATTTATATTAAATTAGAACTCATGCTGTGCTATAAATTATAAAAATGCCATGAGTATGAAGCTGTGGGGGTTATCAGTAATATTACAGAGAGGAGGCATATTTTTACAGTCAATTATTGAAACAATCAAATATGTTTTTGACATGAACAAAATTCCATATATATACCTACCTGTTAGCATATTAATGAACCAATTTGCACTGAATTACTTTCTTCTACCAATCCCTACATTGATAGAAATAGTGTGGCTAAAGAAAGAATAAAAACCCCAGTATTTCTATTAAAAGAAATTTCATACTGGTTGTTGCATGCTATATAATAGACTATTTGTATTTGTGCATGTGCATATCTCAATTTACAGTATAGCTTAAAACACTAGATAGGTCATAAAAGATTGATTAATGCATTAAAATAAAATGAATTAATTATTTAAATTATCAACAATAATAAGCATTTTAAAAGTCCAAAAACACCAATCATACAAAAAGTTTAAAAATAAACTAGTGGGATTAAGAAGAGAATGCATATTTACAAAAGTAGATGTTTAAGCATATGATATTCTTATTTATAGTCATATATAGAAAAATACTTGCTTATAAAAGTCATTCAGTCAGTCAGTCAGTCAGTCAGTCTGTCTATCTATCTATCTATCTATCTATCTATCTATCTATCTATCTATCTATCTATCTATCTATCTATCTATCTTACCTATCTATCACTATTCATCTATAGAGAGAGGCTGTATTCAAAAACTATTCAGAAACAATGCTTCAGAAATGCATGAACACAGCACCTCTCTGCTATTCATTAAAGCAGCCCTTCTTTTTCAGGGTACCATGTCAGCCTTTTAAAAAAAAGGATACAGCTGGATTTCTCCCCTTCATTTTCAACAGACGCCTAAAAAAACACTTACTTTAATGAAAAGCTGAGAAATGCATTTCTGAATCATTTCTGGAGCATTTGCATGCAGGGAAGTCTTGACTGCTTGTGCTACACCATATGGCTGAGTAAACAGTATGTGCCTGCACGCCACTTGTGCAAATTGCAAGGAATGAAGAGTTACCACACCTAAATTATAGCTGAAAAGCAACGTTTTCCAACCTGTGCCTTCTGGGAATGTAGTTGCCAACCAGCCACCAGTTTTTGGCAAGTATTGTCTGTGTGGACCTTATTTTTAAACGATGGAGTGCCATGCATTTACAACTGCTGTACAACTCTAGGTAACTGGTTACATCTGAGACACTACCACTCAGATGAAGTCATTTTTAGATTCCTATAATATTGCTGACCAGGAGAAGAAATCTCCTTTGCCCTGCAACTATTTGGAATTAGAACTGCTCTTCTTTTATAAAAACCACTGTGGTGTGCTATTCTGTGAATGAAGGAAGCTCAGGACAGAATACACAGTAATGGCTACTAGTATATCTGCACCAAGTTCTCTACCTCAATGTATGATTCAAGATTCTGACAGACATGAAGTTTTAATGCAACAATAAGGGGTAATGTACAGATTATTGGAAGTTATGATAGGAACTTCCTGCCCTCATTTATTAGTTACTACATAAAGATGGAGTCTCTGAATGCTTTTGATCTCTTCTTCCTGGATTTTTACAACCTGGATTCGGCTGTCATTTATGACATAAGCTAATAATGAACTCCTGTCCTCTCTGTCAGTTGTTTATGCCTAAAATCTTCCCATTATTTTCCCAGCTTCCCAACAGCCTTTTACAACTCAGAAGGATTTGAAAAATATAAATACAGATTTTAGGATTGAATAATCTTTGGATTAGATTTTTTTTAAAAAGGAACAAGGGCTCAAACATACCATCTGTCTAAAACTCTTTAAAACAGACATATTTTCTTTGCCCTTGGCAGTTGCCTGTAATATTCATGCTCTGAAATGCTTTCTTAGAATTGATTCCAGAGCATTCAGCAGCCCTAATATACAGACATAAGAGATACTGATGTACCACATAGACAATATTATTTTCCAAGCAACGTTAGTTTAAGCCTTCAAATATTCTCTATGTCTTTCAGCACTGTAGCAACTTACAGATTTTTATCTACATATCTAGGGCAGAGACATCCCCATGCAAATATAGTACAGAATACAATCAAGTTACAATACATACTAGGTGAAATGAAAATAATTCTATGGATTGTTCATTTATTTAGGAAAGTTGCCCATGCTGAAAAATTCCATAGCTGTACAAGATGGCATGCTTCTTCATTCCTATGCAGCTTTTACTGCCACTATGTAAGGAACAGGATGCCATGAAAACTAATGGCACATTTAGATGAGGTTCCTCATCTAATTGTGTAGACTTTCTCTCAACTCTCTTTGCATTTCTTTTCCAGTTATATCTTCTCTGTTCACTTTATTCTAGCTCAACTCTCACACAATGCCTTCCAGATCACCTAGGAAATACTGAAAGAATGGATTTGAAGTCCGATATCCAAGTGATTTCTAGAGCTGCAAATTTCTAGAAGGGTTTCCATGGCACTCCAATGCTTCCCTGAACTTTTCCACATATTGACATTAAGCTGCTGTCCACCAGTCCTTAAACTGATAGAAAAGTATGGCAGCATAAACTCTGCTGATTCCATTGCTAATCCCTATTCTGCCATGGTAATGAGGCTGACAAATTGTGCTGCCCTTAACTTATTTAATGCATGACAAGTGATTAGTGGATTGCCTTGATTTTCATTATTTTCTAACCAATTGTCAGTTTCTACTGAGAAAAATAAGAACCAATCAAGCTTTAGAGCAGGGGTGTCAAACTCGATTTTATTGAGGGCCACATCAGGGTGGACTGGGGTGTATGATTAAGGTAGGCATGGCCAACTCAACGTCACTCATCAAGGCTCCGTTTTTGGCCGCGATGGCCTCCTGCAGCCCTCTGCCAGTGAAAAAGGAGATCGGGGAGGCCGCACGTGGCCCACCTGAACTCCATTTTCACTGGCAGAAGACTGCAGGGGGCTGTTGCAGATGAAAATAGAGCCCGGGAGGGCTGCACATGGCCCTCCCTGAGCTCCGTTTTTGTTGGCAGAGGGCTGTAGGAGGCAGTCATAGCCAAAAATGAAGCCCTGGAGGGCTGCACATGGGCCTCGAGCTCCATTTTTGCTGGCAAAGGGACCACAGGCCAGTCCTTTGCTGTTTCCAGGGCGGGCCTGCGGGCAGATCTAAGTACTCCACAGTCTGAATTTGGCCCCCGGGCCTTGAGTTTGACACTCCTCTTTAGAGAGATAGACAGTGGGTTCAGCTAACATTCAAGTTGCCTGACTAATGGCGAGCAGTAATGGCCAGTTTGGTCTAGTAGACACCAGGCTAGAAACCAGGAGACTGTGCGTTGTAGTCCCACTTTAGACACAAAAGCCAGCTAGTGACTTTGGGCCAGATACTCTCTCTTAGCCCAACTCATCTCCCATTGTGGAGAAATTAGGAGGAGGAAAGAGTATTAGGTATGTTTGCCACTTTGAGTTATTTATAAAAATAATAAAGGCAGGATATAAATGAAATAAAGATGCTAGAAGGGAGATCATGTAATAAGAGGGATCTCTCTCTCTCTCTCTCTCTCTCTCTCTCTTTCTCTCTCTCTCCCTCCACCTTCCAATCATGCTGCATGATGGAAACATTTGCCTTTCCTTCTAGTTTAGATCAACACCAAACTCTTGAAGCACTGAACTCTTTCAAAAGAATGCTAAACCAGTGTTTAAAAAGTAGCTCTAATGTGCTTTCAAAAGAATGCTAAGCCCATATTCATAATAAGCTCACGTAAGACCTCATAAGCTCAATGAAAAAGTACTGCCCAGAGTTATGCCTTCGGAGAAGCGATATACCCCATCATTTCTGCCTAACCAAAATGGCTATGGAGAACCAGAGAGGATGTTTGTGTCAGCACTATAAAGATCAAAAGTACTTAGGATAACTGGATAGCATCTTAAATCACCTCAGCAACCAAATGACCATAAGAAAAACACTAATAGAGCAACAAAGGAAAATCTTCATTTGCCTCAAGAATGGGCTGAGGATGAGACAAATGCAGGGTCATGAGACTACAGCAGAAAGATGTGTCACTGAGGCATGTTCATGTTATGGTAAGGGGCAAATAAGAAATAGTGTCTTGTAAAATCAAGACAGCATTTAAGGGCAAACATCCAGGGTTTTAGTTGGCAGACAAAACAGGAAGGCTGCCAGACACTACAGAATTGGATTTTCACATTCTGAAAAAAGAAAAAATGAAACACAATGGCATTTAAAGGACAATTAAGTCTTGGACCGAAATATACACATGTTCGACCCATATAAGCTTACGCAATCATCATCAACCACATCAACAAATCACATATCTCATATTTTTCTCTCAAGATACCTAACATCTTGATAAGTGGAATAGGGGACAATATAGCCCAAAATGTTGTTTAAAGCAGCAACCATGGCTTTAGATTACAATGTATTTTAAAGGAAAGAGATTATTTGGTGATCATTTGTGGTACAATTTTCTCTCCTTCCTGAATACATTGTTTCTCAACCTGCAACTTAATTTTGTAGAATTGTGTTCTGTCAGGTAAATGCCTGGAGTTTAAATGACTATTCTTCATAGTCCAGAATTCGCTGAGATAGCTCTGCTTACACAATAAACAAATAAAGAACCAAATCACCACTTTGTCCAGTCTATTCCTTCTGAAAGGCATTGCTTTTTCATGGCCTTGGGAAAAGTCATTCTTGCCATCCAGCTCTTTCAGATGTCATAACTTTAAATGCTGAGATGGGACCTGGAAGTTTCTACATGCAAAGTACGTGCTCTTCACCAAACAGTAGCTTCCCCCTTGCTGAACTGCAGAGATGGTGGGGAAATAACGTGCATAAGCGCACCAACGTGCCTACCGTCCCTGTCCTATTGTTTCTCTTATTCTTTTATTTTTCTTATATGTACCCATTTCATGTATTCACAACTATGTATACATTTATACTTATTATCTTGTAAACAATTGGCAAATCAAATAAATAAAAAAATAAAAAAATAAATGGCTTCAGCTTTCTTGAAGGGGAGAGGGAAGGTATTTTCTGTATGCTCAGAAATATCAAGGCCAGCATATTACCTCAGACCTTTGGCATTAAAAACAGATGCCGAGGTTAAAGTGCTAGATAGCCTTGGTACAAATTACATCCTGGTTGGTTGCTTCTTTGCCAAAGACGGAAGGAGTTAACACATGGTGTGGGCATACCATAAATTTCCTTTTGCAGAGTGCAGAGGGAACTGAGTTAGGAGAATTGGGGGTGGGTGGGGGGAATAGCTGGGAAGATGCCAGTAGCTTGTCTCTAGGTAACAATAAAGACTACAACCAAGGAGCATCTGCTTCCTTTACTCCTGCTGCATCACAATGTTGGAATAATGTTAATAAATTGGCAGGCACAAACACACCCTTACACACAGACATGGATTGTGAGGCCAAGCTAAGCTGACCCCATACTTAGACAAGAAAGGAGAGATAAGTCATAAAGAAGGATCCTTAAACTATTCTGTAGTCTCTATCGTATATATATATATATATATATATATATATATATATATATATATATATATATATATATATATATATATATATATATATATATATATATATCATATATGTATATATATATATATATATATATATATATATATATATATATATATATATATATATATATATATATCATATATGTATCTCTATCATATACAAGAGCACACAACAGATACAAACTCAAAGTAAACCGCACCAAACTTGATTGCAGGAAATACGACTTCAGCAATAGAGTAGTCAATGTCTGGAATACTCTACCCGACTCTGTAGTTTCTTCCCCAAACCCCAAAAACTTTAACCTTAGACCAGGGATCCCCAACCTTTTCGACGCCGCGGCCCAGTTCCGGCGTCAGCTGGGCGCCGCGCCGGTTCCGGCGTCAGCTGGCGCCGCCATCTTTTTTGACGAAAATCACTTCCGGTGACGTCATCGAAGTGATTTTTCGCCAAAAATGGCGGCGCTTAGCGCTTGGTGAGCTTTTTCGGGTAGAAATGGCTTTCTACCCGAAAAGCTCACCGAACGCTGGCGCCGCCATCTTTTTGATGAAAAATTGCTTTTTTACCAAAAAAGATGGCGGCGCCAGCAACCAGCGGCCCGGTAAGGCTTGTTCCGCTGCCCGGTACCGGTCCGCTGGACCGGCGGTTGGGGACCCCTGCCTTAGACTGTCTACCATTGACCTCACCCCTTTCCTAAGAGGTCTGTAGGGGGCGTGCATAAGCGCACCAACGTGCCTACCGTCCCTGTCCTATTGTTTCTCTATTCTTTTATTTTTCTTATATGTACCCATCTCATGTATTCACAACTATGTATACACTTATACTTATTATCTTGTAAACAATTGACAAATCAAATCAAATAAATAAATAAATATGTCATATAGGGTTGTAACAATGCTTGGCACCGTTATGTTCACTGTTCCCAATATCTGAACCTTAGTGTTCTAAGCAGCACATGCCCAAAATGCTACTGAATCAAGCAGCATTGCTTGTGGACAAGATGGGAAATTTAAACAGTGGCACTTGCTAGTTAATGGTCAGTGCTACTAGGATTCCTGCCAATACAAGTAGGTAAGTCCACCAGGCTCATAAAAACAGGCAGAAACCCGACAGAAATAATGTGTCCCAAGAGCAAAAGAGAGGCTGATGAATGCTAACTAATAGAAATGATAGACTTGCACAGATCTTACTGCAGCAAGTGTAGCATTCGGAAGATTGTGGGCTGAGCAGTGACTATTAGTGGTCTATCTTGAATGCTAAAGAGAAGCAACTTCTGATCTTTTTTGCAGGAGTTACGAACATAACATTTATAAAAATGAGATATCTTTCTTATTGTTATATTGTATGTTATTCTTCACTTTTTCTTTTATCCTTTTATGACCTTTTTATTTCTTCTTCTATGGTTCTGCAGCTTTTAAAATTTTTATAAAAATATTTTAATAAAAATATTTTTTAAAAGTATATGTTGAAGAGAATTTATTGCTTTCTCGCTGTCAGTATAAGATGTAAGTCGACTTGAGTTGCCATGTGCGAATAGGTGGCAATATAAATCTCCTAAATAAATAAATATGTAAGAGTCAGCTATCAATCCTTGTAAAAATCACATTGACATGTACATATACATGTATGTTTATACAAAGTACACTGTAATGTTTTGTCCCTAGGTTAATAAAGATTTAGGAGACTATTACATAAGCAACCCATTGCAAACATCTCTATTATTACCGAAAAGGCTTGTCTCCTTGCCTGAGCACAGGAAAACTGTTAGAAAGAAATCAAATGAATATCTGCCTTAATATATCAGAGGATAAATTGGAAATAGTTCAGTTGTTGAAATTCTTGTAACCTCATCCCTTCAATAAATCCTGCTAAAGAAAACTGTATGAGAATCCTGCTTGGAAAATAACAATTTTGATTTGAGCCAGTTACCCAAGAACCTGGCTTATATACATAAAAAGGCCAAATCAATAATTTTTAGTTTAGGCACTACTTTTACTAGGATCAATCAAAATGGCACAAAAAGACTAAGTTTAAATCTAAATAAATCTAAATCCAAGTTAACAAAATATAGTGGAAGGTATTGTATAAAATGTTATATCTAAGTAGAAAAACCATACTGTGCTTTAACCATATCATGATATCAGACAGCATGCTAAGAGAAAAGTTGGGTTCTCCCAATAATATGACTAATTTTTAAAATCCTATTATAGTACATTGTGGAAATCAAGCACAAATGCCCTGAGCATTTGCAATGAGAAGGATAACACTTTGTCTCCAAATGAAGACCACCAACACAAAAAAATTTCACCTGTACTTTAAGTTGAAGCAGAAACATTTAACTTGTGTTAGTGAACATTTTTAAATCAAATTTCACTTGCAATCTCTGTTAAAAGAGAGATAGAGACCGAGATAGAGAGACAGAGACAGAGAGAGGAAAGATTGAAAATGTATTATTTTAAAATGAATAAAATGAGTAAAATCTTATTTAAAAGAGCTCTGAAGGATGCCCTCTAGTTTAAGAAATGTTAGGTTGCAATCCTATATTCTATTCTGGGATAGTAAGTTCCATTTAATTCAGTCAAACTTACTTCAGAGTAAAGCTGAACAGTCAGTTAATCAACTGCTTCATCAATCAATTTAATTTTCATAGGAATGAAATTGCTTATGAGGAATAGGGATTATATCCCTTCAGAAGATGCATTAGACTCATTTTTAGAAGAACCTTTTTTCCCCTGGATTAGGAAAGAGAGTAGAAACGTTGATGGAAATTTAAAGGACTTTAGTATATTAGCAGGTTTTCACAATTAATAACCAGAAGACAAAGATGTTAACCAAACAACATGAAACCAGAAGATAAAATAGAACTGATACAGAAAAACTGCTGAGAAAAAAAAATAAGATACCCGAATATTGATATGACAAATATAAATTATATGTTATTTCAATATAATTATGTTAAGAAATGGACTGAAATTAAGAAAGACATGTTAAAATGCAAGAATTTTAAACTGTCACTTGGATAATTTCTGTGATAAAAATGAATGTTTGCCAAGAATGTTTTTGTTTCAAACAATACCTCTTTTAACAACAGATATAACATCCAAACAATGGCAAAAAGATGTCCCTAAATTTACATGACAAAGAAAAAAAAGATATATAAAATGTTAAAACATGCATGGGAAAAAGGAGGATTGGGTTTACCAGATTTAAAATTCTATTTTGCTGCTTTTTGTTTGGTCTGGATGAAAGAATTGAGACTTTTTACAGTTAAATCACCTGAAATTTAGATACTATGGATATTTATGGTTAATGTGGATTTCAAAAATCATTTTATTACACATACTATGTTGAAAATATAGAGAAGATATAAACCCAGGTTATGCCCAAAAAATAACTTTATGGATCTCAGCTTAGGAACTATATTATAGAAATGACAGATAAAGATAAATGTTTGATGTACCAGGACCTATTGGAAAATTATCAAAGGGAATTTAAAATCAAATGAAGAGAATAATTAATAGCAGAAGGATATAATTATCAATGGTTTTCCATTTACAATTATCAGAAAGATTTAAAATGAATAAAGTAACTTATAGCAATAGCACTTAGACTTATATACCGCTTTATAGTGCTTTACAACCCTCTCTAAGCAGTTTACAGAGTCAGCATATTACCCCCAACAATTTGGGTCCCCATTTTACCCACCTCGGAAGGATGGAAGGCTGAGCCTGGTGGGATTCAATCTGCCAAATTGCAGGCAGCTGGCTGCAGCAGAAGTACCTCGCAGTACTGCACTCTAACCACTGCACCACAGAGGCTATGGAGTGTATAAAAATCTGAAACACAATTGTGTATTGATGGTGAAAATGTAATTGCTAAAATGTACAAAGTTTTGTTAAAATTTGAAATAGAGGGAGAATACCTTAAAGAATGTATGATAAAGTGGGTTTAGAAATTTGATTGTAATAGGGTTGAAATTCGTCCATTCAACTCTGCTATTTTGTTATCTCAAAGAGAATTTTTATAAAATATGTATTGTAGGTACATGATGCCAGAGAAATTATATAAATTGTATAAAGCCATTTCAAGCCCATGTTGGAAATGTGAGTAACATTAAGTAAAGTTTTATCATGTTAAAAAAGCTAAAAAATTGCATCCAAATACATATTTTATTATAGAGGACTTTAAAAATTAATATTCAACTAAAGGCAGAACTTTTCTTCTTAGAATTAATTGATATACAATTAGGGGGGGGAAACATAAAAGATTATTCCAGGATATGGTCACAGCAGCAAAATAATTATATGCACAGAGATGCATATGCAATTCCTATGGAAGAATTGTTGGTGAAATTGAAATATTTTAATAAAATAGATAATTTAGTTTCATTGATTAGAAAAAAGTTATTTACATTTAATGCTGACTAGAAACCTATTAAGGACATTTTTGTAAAAATGAAAAAAGGAACTTTTGACTTATGATTTTGACGATTACACAGGTTAGAAAAAGAAGAGTAATATGTAACTTTAGAAAGAAATGTTAAGATCTATTTGTGCTTATAATTGTTACAAAGAATATTGGAAACAACTTCTTTATACTTTTTCCCTTCATTTCTATTTTTCTTAACTTTTTTCTTTTCTTATATCTTAGGCTCCCCCCGCCCCCATGCTTACTACCAATTAGTTTGTGTTAGTTTTTAATCCACATTTAAAAGTTTTTAAAATTACTTTTACAAAGGATCAGAAAAAAGTAGGGGGGTGTCACATTTTAAAAACATGTTACTATTTTATGATATTTAACAAAAACCAATTTCGCTTATTAATTGAGAACACTTTTATCACTCAAGCAAATTTTTAGTGGATTAGTGCAACTTATTAGCCAGAGAAAACATTGTAATTTATTTATAGTCTAAAAATGAAGTGTATTTATAATAAATATCTTCTGAAATAGTTTTAATAATAATGCTTAAGCCGCATTCTTATTGTGCTTTAGTACAGTGGTTGCCAACCGGTGGTCTGTGAGAAAATTTTGGTGATCTGCTGACAAATGTCATCCCCAGAGTACCCCCCAGAGCAATTAATCCAGGCTGTGCCGCCCACATGGCCCGCAGGAACCTTCCCGCCCATTCACTCCTTATCTGGCAAACTTGCCTGCTAAGTTGCTATTTTTCCTTTTTCCCCCCACCATCAGCTGTTCTGCTGTGCTGGGAGATTTAGATTAGCTAGAAAGCAGGAAATTGTTGGAGTTCCTGCTTTCTAGCTAATTTTAAAAAAGAGCTGAACCTTCCTTAGGACTAAAGCTTCTATTTTTCAGTGCAGACTCAGGTAGCCGTTGGCAGAAACACAGATCTCTAAGTGAATCTGTGATTCTGTGAGCAATTCAATCTGCCTGCCTGCTCTGCCTGATTTTAGGTAAAAGTTGCTCTTTTTTTAAATAAAAAGTTCAATATTTACATACATGGTGTGTTGTGAGTTAATTTTGTGAGTTTGCTTGCTAGCAAATTTTATGGGTTTGTTTGCAAGCAAATTTTATGTGAATGATTCAGGTAGCCGATGGCAGAAAGACAGATCTCTGAGTGAATCCGTGCTTCTGTGAGCAACTCAATCTGCCTGCCTGGTTTGCCTGATTTTGGGTAAAAGTTGCTCTTTTTTTAATAAAAAAATCAATATTTACATAAATATTTATACTATTTCCATACAAGCCATGCACAGCCAGTCACATGACCAAGCCACACACACAAATTAGGCCATGCCCACAGAACCAGTTAAATTTGAATCCCACCCCTGCCTCTGTGTGTTTGTGTGTGTGTATGTGAGTGAGAGAGAGAGAGAGAGGGAGGGAGGGAGGGAGGGAGAGAGAGGGAGGGAGGTTAGATTAGATGTCTCTCTCTCTCTCTCCCAGCAAGCCACCATCAGCAAGCCACCGTCAATCAAAATACATATTAGTGGTCCCCGGGATTTAAAATTGTGAGTTTGGTGGTCCCTGAGGTCCAAAAGGTTGGCGACCCCTGCTTTTGTACATATAAAATTTGAACCCATGGTCATATACATATTTATTTACAGATATGCTCACTTCCATTCACTTATAGAGATGTATGCCAGGATAAAGATAGAAGAGAGTTGTTCATCTCTACATGCTGGTGATGTCAATCTGCTTCTTTCCATTTCTTCTAAATAGACAGCCATGAGAGAAAAACTACAAAAAAGAAGAAGATGGTCAATGAAGCAATGGCTATGCCGTGAAAGAGGCTTCAGATGCACAAGGGAATTACGTAGCCTGCTAAACTCCTGCATTTCTGGCCTAATGCACAGTTACCCTCTGGGCTCAACCAATCTCAGGATGGTTAACCAAACGAAAGGAATTGTTAAAGGATTATCATCCTCAAAAACTTCATTCTGCCCTTTTTGACTACTACCCCTGAAGTCACAAACTCCTTTGGGAATTTTAAATGTGGTGCCATTTTTCTCATTCTTCAGATTTTGTTTCAAACCCCAGGTTCTCTCTTTAACACACTTACTAAACCTTTAATATCACCTTCAATAGCCACATCTATGGCTAAGTTGTGATAATTACTTATATTTGCCCACACATTTTCTTCCCTTCCCTTTTTCTTTATTACTTTTTCCACTTATGTTTTGTGTACTTTCTCTTATCACCCAGATACACGTGCACACTCACATACCTAGCAGGTCATGGATGGAGGACAACTGACCTTCTCTTCTCTACAGCAGATGTCAGTGTTTGTCCCAGGAAGTGTAATTTCTATTCTAGGTATCCCTATCTATTCCCCTGTCCATCTAAAACAATCATCCATTGATGATTAGATCAGATTGATCGACAGTTTAGGCCTGCCAATTTCAATTCTTGCATTCTTCTCCTTCACCCAAGCTAGCTGGCTTCGCTTTGCTTTCTTCGTCTTTTAATCTTCCAAGGTTTGTCTTGTTGCCTAGAACAGTTTCCTCCGCTGTTTCCAAGCAAAGTCATGCCCATAAAACACACTGGACTGATGGATATATTTCTACATGAAATATTTTTGCTAGTTATTGCACATTCCTGCTCATTTTAACCTACATAACAGGTGTTTGGAAATCAAATTGCGCCACCAAATCACTTTTTTTTCCTGGTGCATTCAAGGTTTTCAGAGGTTCATCAAAAGATCAAAGTTAAAAAAAAAAAAAAAAAAAATCCTGAGAGGAGAAGCAGGTTTCTGGCCTGGGGTGCCAACTGATTTGCCTGTGGCAGTCCTGAGTCAGTTATACTGTCATGGATTTGGAGTCAGGAGAATCAAACCTCGGGAGAAAGGCATCACCTAAAGTTCTTTTTCTCATTAGCCTATCAAAATCATCATATAGTTTGCCACGAGCCAAGAATCTGTAGAAAAACACATTTAGGGCAAAATAATCAGAACTGGCTTGCAAAGATGAGTCAAGTCACCTATGCCACACTTTATGTGGAAATTTTTTTTGTCATTCAAGTCATTTTTCTCCCTATACCCTTATTCACTTGTCAGTCTGAGTTTTCACTTTTCTCCCCAGATGTCTATTCATTCATATATTTGCAGATAAAAAATCTTATTAGGGATTATACTGCTTGTGTTTAGCATCTTCTAACACTAGCATTCAGCTTCTAAAGAGCTGCCCTTTCCAGCTGAAAAGATCTGATTCATATAGTAATAACTAAATGTGCAATAGACTGTGACAATCTACAAGGGATCAGTACTGTTATATAAATAAAGAATGCTGTTTGCATTGCGTATAATGTATATACTGGATGCCTCACACAAAGACTTCATGCAAATAGTGCATATGGTGTAAATATCTGGATAGAGCATGTGGCTATAACACTTTCATCTCAGAAAAGGAATGTAAAGACTGGCCATATCACATATCTAAATGTATTGACTACACAAGTTCATATATTCACCTCTCTGCCCAAGTGGCAATGTATCTCTCTACTCTTGTGTTTTCTTAGGTTTTCTGAACATGCAAAATAAGATTTTGGGAATAGACACAACATCTTCAGTTAAATGTCAGAAATCATTCTAGATGACAATTTTAATTATTATAGTATACATATTATGGGATTTTAATAGCCAGGAACAACATAGATAAGAGGCCAGAACCTCTCATGTCCATTGGATGTCTTGACCTTCAGCACTGAAGCAGGAAATCTGCAGAAGCCTTTCACTCACACTGGCTTAAATTTGATTGGAAGTTTCCATGTAATTAGGATTGATCACAATAATCATTTGTGCAAAATATTCTGTTAGTTTTGGGGTACAGATCACTAAGGTCTCCTGTAGATTTTACAATTTAACATAGAGTCCATCTGCCTAAATCCTATTATTTGTATTCATGTACCCAGTTCATCTCTAACTTCGAAACAGAATTTACAAAGAAAAATTCTTCTTAATTCTAGTACTGAAAATAAAGTAAAATATTGTATTGTATTGTATTGTAATTATAATATTAGGCCAAGGCTGACCCTATCATTTGACAGAGAAAATGTTTTCCTTCAGTTAGCTGATGGGAGTGGTAGTGGTAAAGGCAATAAATAGTTAATTAATGGTATTTAATTTATTGCTGTATTTTTATTATGAGGGAGGGAGAAACTATTCTTGATATTATTTGCCTTACAAGAATGAATAATCTGGCAAGCCTTGGAGGGAGGGAGAAACGAGGGGGGGAGAGGGGAGGGGGAGAAAGAGAGAATGGAGGTCACTACTGGATGGCATTAGTTGCCCTCATGCTAGTGGAGCCAACCAAATTTCTTGAGGGATAATATTCCAGAGGGTAGCTATGTACTATAGCAGAAAAAGTTATCCTATGGGGCTCGGCCAGCCAACACTCCTAGTGCAGCATGTTCTTTATGCTATTTTGGATAGGATGGTAGAGACAACTGGGAAGAGTCAGCCCCATAAAAATAACCTGGCCCAAGCCTCTAGGGATTTAAAGATAATTACCAACTTTAACTTAGAAGCAAACTGGCAGTCAATGCAACTTGCAGAATGATATTTCACCTGTACTGAATAACTGACACAATCAATTTTGCACCAGCTGAACCTTCCAAATGCTCCTCAAGAGCAATCCAATGTGTTGCAATAATCCATCAGAAGCTAATGAGGGCATAATTAAAAGTGAGATTATCTTGGTCCAGGAACACGTGCAAATGATGCACAACACAAAGGTGTGCAAAGGCCCTCTTAGCTAAGGCCACCACCTGCTCTTTGAGAGATGTGAGTTCAGGAGGCCACTAGATTGCATCTGGCTTTGCAGCAGTGCCATCCATCCAGAACCAAGGATAGAAGGCCTCAAAACCAAAAGGCCCCAATGCTCAAAGTCATATGGTCTTGCTTGGGTTGAGCTGAAGTCCCTGAAAAAGCTTCTTGGATAAGAAGTGAAACGTTTCCAAAAAATAAAAAATAAACAAGAAAGCCCAGTTATTTTTTGAACAGCATTTGGGACAACCATGACCCGGATGACTGAGACATTGAGTTGAAGGTTATTACTCCGCATCCAGGCCCCCAGACTCCAAACACTGAGACATAATTTCCATATCATCACTTACCCAGTCTGGAATGAAGATACAAAGCTGAGCATACCAATGATATCTCACCTCAAGGTGCTAGATGACCTCACCCAGGAGCTTTATTAGATGTTAAATAGTGAGGAGAAAGTACCAACCTTGTGGCACCCCACAAAGTAGTATCCAGGGGTTAGACCTCTTACCACTCATCAACCCTGCAGGGAGGAGGACAATATTACGCTGCCCACTCCCATTCTCGGAACCAATACAGAAGGATACCATGATTGATGGTATCAAAACTATACTGATACTATAGAACTGTATTTAAGAAGAACTGTATTTAAAAAAAGAAATGTGTATATGGTATAAAATGAAAGAAGAAATACAAAAATGCAAAAATAATATACTAAACTATATAAAATACAAAACAAAAACAAAGGAGAAATAGCTCAAATAAATTTAAACATGGAAAAGAAAACTTTAAAATAAAGTAGGAAGTCAAGGTTAACAAAGCAAAATACCTAAATACCTATTTTTAGTATAGATATATAATAGCCCAAAGGTAAGTAGGTAGATAAGTAGACAAAATAGATAGACATCAGACAACTGAAATTATGTTATGTTAATTTTCTATTTTTGCATGTTGTGATTCAATTTTTAACAGTGAATTAAAGCAACAGCATATGCAGTCATATTTTCTGATCTTGCCTTCCCATCAGTGCAAAGCTGATTCAAAGTCTCAGAGTAAACAAACTCCATTAAGCTACCATGTGGAGCTTCAGATCCAAGTTTATCCAGATTTCTTCATAGAGGGAAAGAATCCAAATTTGGAAACTATAATCAAGCAAAGATTAACATTTTAACCTTTACATGGCTTCAAAGAACTTGGTTTACCATAGTCATAATATTTAGTCAATTACAAGTGGACATTTCTGTAAGATATGCACCAAAGTATCTTTATATTTATTACATCTGCAGCATAAATATGATGAGAGCCAATCTTTTTAAAACATTCCCTGAAGGATCCAAGAGCATTTTTTGCTAAATTGCCTTTTTAAGTTGTAGTAAACATATTATATTCTTTAAGTTTAAAACCTGAATCTACTGACTAACATAAATTCCAGTCTATTTTTCTACACTGTCCAAATTTATTTTTGAATTTATTTTTGAAAAATTTGGTAATAATAGATGGCCAGTCTTATGCGCCAGTGCTACTATAAAAAACACACCACCAAAGAAATGGTTCTTAATACCTCAGAAATTGCTGGAGAGGGGAGGGGAGAAATGTTTCTTTATTTGATACGTTTTTGAGTTTAGTAGTTTTCCTTCAGATAGGAAGGTTTAGGGCATGCAACCATCCAGTCTTGAAGTAAAATAAATTTCAGAGGACCATAGCAGCTTTAATTCTTCAGGCCAAATAAATCTCCAGAGGCTTTTTGGGCCTAGCATCTGGTACCCCGAAATGTCTGCCTGGGTAAACACATTCCAATGCAGAGGAGGCGGTGTAGACCAAGCTAGATGAAATCTCCCTGCCACACATTTGCACTTTCTTCCAATGACACTAAATATTAATGAGTGGCCTACATTAAATCCACAAGCACCTGACTCTCCCTCCCCTCTCTCCTTTTGCAGGGCAGCTGCCCTGGCGCATCACCGCAGAAACCATCATCTTTACTAGCATGAGCCCATCCTCCCCTCCTTCCCCCTACCACCCCCTCCCCCCACCGCCAACTGGGGACTCGCCAGAAGGCAAAGGGAGGCTGGTGCAGCTGAGCAGGAAGAGAGCAGCACCAGCTGTGCATTCATTTCCAGAGGTTTCAATTCTGCCCAGCCTTGCTATTCTTCCTTTCAACAGAGGCAGTGAAATTTTGAAGTACTAACTTTGGGGAGAAGGGATAGGACAGGCAAAAAAAGGGAAATATGATGTACCTGTGTCTACCAGCCAATCGTATTTTATTTGAAGAACCAGTGCAAATGTTAGATTCTACACCCTTCAACCAAAAAAGTTGCCATCTGATTAGGTAAAAAGTCGTGATCTAGCCAGTTCTTTGCCCAATGAAACATTTGTTCCTAGAAAGGAAACAAATGCAGAAAGGAAAAAATAATTATTTATCTACTCTACTCTATCTCATCCCATGTTTTAGCTTTAGTTATATAGCAAATTAGGAGAATCAATAGCTTGTGTTTCCAGAAAATATTGGGTGGCCTCCCTAGATTTCACTCAGGGAAACCCCGATAACTAGACAGAGTTCTAAACTTGCCAGAAAATGCAACTGGTAGGTTAATCTTGAATATGGAATAAACTCTTCCCCAACAAGGTGTCCTCTATCTTCAACAATTATCTGCCAAAGGCAACAACTCTTCAGAAATTATCTATTTACTGTATTTCATTTTGGAATTACTACTTCACTCTCTAGACAGCTAATAAAATATATGTAAAACACATTCAAAAGCACACCATAACAATAAAATCTATACACACAGTAGATTGAAGATTTGAATTCTTGTTTTACATTTTTTATATTTTCCTCATATGTCCCCTTGGTCAGCTAAAACCTGCATGCTAATGAACTCAGTCAAAACTGGCCACTGGTGAGGGCAGATCCAAATTGGCATAGGGCTGTTCATTTCCTACCTTATTTTTGGTTCCTCCTGTCTCTCCCCCCAAACAGCAGGTGTGTTTGGGAAGGGCAGCTCCTGTAACAACTTTGAAATGAGCTCTGGAGGACAGCTTGCCAAGTGAAGCCTGAGGGAGGCAGACTGTCATCCTCCCCACCCCCACCCCCGACCTATTTCTTCGGTTACTTTATTGGTTGTACACATTTCTAGCGAACTGTATAAATCATCAAAAGGCCTTATACATCAAGAGTGCCTGCCAAAGGAGTACATTAGGGTTAGTTTACCTAAAATGTGTGAGCCATACAATGTGGTCCCTCCCTGCATTTGTGGCCTTTATACAGAGAGTCACTAAGTGTATGAGAGAGTGAAGTGGGGGAGGGAAGGGCGCGTGAGTATAAGTTTCAGGCTTATATTTTCTCCCCAAATTAGTCACTTTGTCCCTTTGGGGGGGGGTATTTAAGTGGAGGTGTTTCATGTACCAATTTGATCCTTAAATGTCCATAACAATATGCCAAACATTGGGCTTCTTCTAGCCCAGAAATCCTGGGAGCCATAAAAGTATCTTCTATCCTAACTGCAGAAAAATTGCCTACTACTGGCCATGGGAATAGATCCCAAAGGGAATCCATATCTTTGCTTCAAAGAGAGGTTGGCCTCTTCTGGTAGATCCTCTTTTATTACACACAATTATACGCAGACACATGAAACATTATTAATACATACTGCCATGAAAAGACCTTTGAGCCTAGCTGCGTGTATTCTCAAACACAGAAGGAAGATATGGAAACTACTGTATGGATACATAAAAATCTCATTTTTTTTTAAGGCCAAAGTAAAAACAAGTTGCTGTAAACCTGTCTCAATGTATCTATCCTGAAATTCCTGCCTTGCCCCTAGAGATTTCTTCCCACTGGCCAGGGCTCATCCTTAGAAGTAGGGAAAGCAAATTATTCTCTTTGATTCCTTGCCTGTCCTACACACACATCACATCCACACTCTACCCGTTTCCCTTTATGCTGTGTTCCATCCAAACAGCCCAAAGTGGTCCTTGATTGATGGCAGTGTTTGCCCGCTAAGCGCACCCTGCGGTCCAATCCTTGCACATTCCCCAATTCCTCCCCAGTCCCTATTCAAAGACCGACTGTGTCTCATGTCAGTCCCTGAGGTGCTATTAATTAAAAATACATCCAATTAAATGGCAGGTGAGGACGTGCCATACGAGCTCCCTCCCCCTCCTGCTTCGATTGGCTCATCTGTGCTTCGAATTGAACAAGATGCAGAGAGAGGCTACAGGAGAGCTCTCTGAACCTGTGCCAACATAGGCCATGCCAGTCTGTTCGGGTTGTGCTGTGAGTGTATGTTGCTGTGTGTGCATATGCAAAAGAGATGTGGCAGGCTGATTTCCATAGCCAATGGTTGGCATTATTATAGTTTGTCAGCTGCGTCCTGCCCCATTTTTATGCTTGCTTTCTCCCAAATACCAAATGAAACTAGGGGGAAGAAAAGCTTATCTAGTAGACAGAGAGTTTGCTAAGCCAAACAACAGAATCATTTAAAAAATAAGTCTGTGGAATGGAGGCCTGCATACAAAGTTTTGGCTATCCATTTTAAAGGGTGATCCTAATTTCAATTTCTCCTTTGCAGTTTGGCCACTGCCTCCCACACTTCTTTTGCCCATTTTAGCAGCCTTCCTCTTTCTTAACTACATTGGACTGGTTTTACTTCAGTTCTGTCTTCTCCCAGGTCACAGAATCCAGTTATAGGAGTTTCACAATCAGTTTTTGAGAACTCAGAGTTGGATTGGGGATAGGGGGAGATCAAGGAAGCTTAAATTATTTTTCTCTGTCTGGTTTCTGTAACAGGAATCAATTCCCCAGACCGCTAATATCCCTGACAGATGAGTATTGCATCTCATGCTTATTTTAATAACAATAATCGAAATACAGTATAGAAGTGACGAGCAAAAGACAGGCAAAATATGGAATCTCTGAATACTGATTTAGTCAACAATGCTAATTTTACCCTTCTTGTAGTGGTACAATTGCAAAATATCGACCTTTCGCCAAACTGGTGATGCATTTGTCTCCTGTTAAAAGCAACAATTCAATAACCTTATCTTTTACTAATGCTGAGGTAAGGGAAAGTATATGGAACCAAATGAATATTTCAACAAGTTAGTTCTACATCAATATCAATCATTTTGTCACATAATGATGTAAACATTTTTCATGGGTTCTTTCTAAGATCTGGCTCATAGTTATGTGTTAGCAGATAGCATGACATCTAATGCTATGATCCAACCCATACTTTTCTAAAAGAAGGCAATGAATATAATGGGAATTATTTCATGTATTCCTATTTAAAATAATATAATTCATAAATTCTATAAATATTTTTCTTGGTCATGGATAATATACAAATAATTCAGATTAACTGGTGTTGATCAATTATATACTGAAATTAAATTATGTTGGATTGAGCCAGGAACAATATTTTTAAATGCCTTTCAAGGATAGCTAGAAGTATAACTCTTAACTACAGTATCTAAAAATGACCAAATTTCAATCAAACATAAGGCTGGCATTTTATATTTCAGAAGTTGAGACAGTAACACTGAAAAAAGATTCTTGGGCTGAAAATTGAGCTTTTCTTGTCAGACAAGTGTGACAACAAAAGTATTCCTTCTGAAAGTGATATTGAATGGAGGAGTGTGGAGCAAGACAGAACAAATCAGAAAAATCTTGCAATGGCCAAGAAATGGGGTAGTTTATTCAAAAGTGTTCCGTTTTAGTTTTGGAATCTGCCGTATTTCTTGCCGACTTCACATTCCTGCTAATTGGAGATTTTAATCTTCAGCGACTTTCTGCTCAGGGGTGCTGACAGGATCACCAGCTGTGCAGCTATTCCAGCAGCAGCGGCTTTTTAATCAAGCCATCTTGGCAGGGAAGGTGGGATAGTGGAATTGGGGAAGGGGAGGGTGAGGTTAGGAGGATGAGGAAGGTGAGAGCTTGGTGTTTGCCCCCACCTCACTCCAAGGGCAAAGCTAATTTGTGGAGGGAAAGAGAAACTGGTTTTTCCTTGCAGAAACTAAGAGTAAGTCTTGGCTGGATCCCAAAACAGGAGTTTATGCAGACTGCAGTTTCCCATCAGCCATATATTAAAAGATTAGATTTATAAATTACATCAAGGAGCAGAGAAGGAAACCCTAACACTTTTTGTAGCAATCTTTAGCTACTATTTTAGAGGATGGATAGCAATTTTTGGCTAGATATAGTAAGGATAAAAACATTGAATTTCTGCTCACAGTACATTAAGTATCTTCCCCTTCTTTCCCTCACAACCATGATTCAAACACTAAGGAGACATCTCAAGTATTTATATTGGAGTAGGGAATATACAAGTCAGGTCCAAGAATTGATGCTAAGCCAATAGTCCCTATGATTCATGGATAACTCTTTAAGTATCACACTATTTGATCCATGTCCTCCTAATGCTTCTCATACAACATGGGGCCTAAAATTCATCAAATAGTTTGACAGAAAACAACATCCTTGATTTCCTCTGGTTGCCTGGTAAGCATTTTGATCCTGTGCAGATGGAGATCTCTTCCTAGCTATCAAGTCTTATCATTATCATGGCAGATTTTTCCTCTAAAATGTGCCCTTTTAGGGGGGGGAAATTCATCTAGGTCAAGCCTGGTGGCTGCAGGACTTCCTTTCAATCCCTGCTATGAAACTCTAGTGAACTCCGGCATCCATACCAATAGCTTACAGCTTTTATTCAAGAGAATCATTATTTTATTTAAGAGGTTAAAAGGAGAAAATGACATAGAAAATTATCCTACGTATATTTATTTTTTAACAAAACTATAATTAAATTAAATCCAATGCTCTTTTATTTTGTCCCAACCCGTTTTTAGAATGTTAAAAAGCCTTAAAAGATTTGCAGACCTCTCATTCCTGCAGAAAGAGAAAAGAAAGCCCATTGGCAAAATAATAGTATGATAGTGACCAGGAGGTCTCTGTACAAGCTCATTTGGAGGGAAGTGCTCTTAGGAATCCTTATCTTTAAAGTGTTCTGACCCAACCCTGTTACCAGCAAGAAAATCTCAAACAAACGCAGCAACTCAAACCTTCTCAGCTTAAATCTACAAATAACTTCTTTGTAGATAAAAGATGGCTTGCAGCCAATTAGTCCAACCAGAAAAGCCTTGCCAGAGTCTCTACACACAATGCTGAGACCTTAGAACGTTTTTGCTTTCTGCAAAAGCAAAAACCTTTTGAAACCAGGCTTATATTCCCTGGAGGGAGGGGCCCTTACGTTGCATCCTTACTCCTAAATCGCCTGTGCTGCTCCAGCTGTTCTCTTCTATGAATCATCCTGCGCTCAAGCACACTTGGTACAGGCTCCTTAGGAACCTCCTCACCACTGCTGCCAGCTCCCACAATCCCTGAAGGCAACAGGTTACTCCCTGATGGTCCCGGCCCCTCATCCGAGTCCTCGCTCTCCTCCACTGTCCGCACCTGCTGCCAGCTAACCACAACATAAAATAGATAAGGATTGGTCTGTATTTAACGTAGAATAGATAGTTTGTACCCTTATATCTTCACTACATATTTTGGCAATAGTTGTTTATTGTATTGAGTAGCATGGTGGCCTAGTGGGGAATATGCTTGCCTCCCACTTGTAAGGTTGAGAATTCAATCCTAAAGGTTTCTCTTCTGGGGCGCAAAGAAAAAATATCCGCTATGAACTCCGCATGGCATCAGGAAGGGCATCGGGTCAGTAAACACTTAGCTTCATCCAGTTACCCTGATTCTACCCCAAATTAAGGGATTACAGGATCGTAAAAAAGGAGTTAGTGTTATTATATTGTGTGTGCTGAAGCCATAGACCTCATATTCTATTCTGAAGAAAGGTGGAAATTATTTGCATTTCTGTGATACTCATGATACCAATTTTTATTCAATTTTTTAAATTTAACTAATTTATATGGCTTCCCATCTTGCAAATGCAACTATGAGCAGTTAGCACACACATAAAAAATAAAATAAAAACAATGCTGATACAAGAATAAAAATCTACAGAAGTCACTGAGGGTAAACCCAAATACAGTACTCAACAAAAACCTCTCTATGGAGTATCTAACTTCTTGACTATCAGGCACGCTAGGGTCATTAGATGATACTCTTTTAAATGAAAGGCCCTTCCTGTTGGATCTGGAAGGATAGGCAGAAACAACCCAAAAGAGGTGATCCTGAAAATAACCAACCCCATGCCCTGAAGCTCTTCTTAAGTGAAAAGCAACACCTTCAATTCCACCCAGAAGCACCCAGGGAGTGTCAAACTGAGCAGAGGTTAATATACCATCTTCCAGGTTCTAATTCAGCACCGTAACTATGGCACCAATCTGGCACTTTTGTTATTTTAAGTTGTGATCATTTACATAGAAGTAAGTCGAATTTTGAGATTGTATTTGAATTGTTGAGATACAATCCTGAGTATCTTAAACCTCATTCTTAATATTCACCAAAGCTCAAACACTAGCCCAGACAAGGAGAGAATGTTTGACAAATATTGTTGAACTGGAGTCCTAAGGGTGGTTCACCAATGGTTACGTTGAATGAAGCTGCCATGTTCAGTTATACTAGACAACCCAAAGTCTCCTTACTCTTATCTTCATAGTATGAATTCCAATGGTTGTTTTTTTAAAAATTACTTCAATTTCTTTTTTCCATAGCTTTCTCAGCTTTGTGAGATTTTTCAAAATTAAAATATTTTCCAAAGACATACCGTTTGGGCTTTCACTTCAAACTTGTACAATTTTCAATATTCTGAAATTTATTATTTTTGTCCTTTGGAATCTGAGAGAATTATTGTCTGGTGGACATACTGAAAATATTACATGAAAAACAATACTTTTCCTACATTTTACTAATCTTGGAACTCCTGTTTTTTTTTTAAAAAAAGAACGGCTTTAAAATTAGTTTAAGTCTATTTTATTGCTATAACTTTTAATCTTTTATGTCTGAGCCACCAGAATAAGAATACAAGGACAAAAAGAATCCTAATGGAGATTAAAACATTGGTCAATATGATTAATTCAGAGAGAGATGGAAGGGCTAGATTGCAGCAGAAACAAACATAATAGGTGAGATCCATCTGGGTACAAAATAGAGGATTTTCAACCTGAAGGAACTCTTTTTATTCCCATTAGAATCCATACTTCATCTAGTTTCACTTGTCCCTTTCAATTTCAGGTGTTCATCGTGCTGTGTTGGTTTGTATTTGGGTTTAACTGGATGCAGTTGCAATTGTGATCCTCAAAACAACAAGGACTATTTATTTTAAATCATGTAATTCTACATGAAAAAATTTGGAAGAGGCTGGGCACAGCAAATACTTAGCAGAAAAGCTGCTATGGGCAACACTCCCCATTTTGACCGCCACAGGCTCTACACATGTTTTGCTGAATATAAGGATAGAAATATTAAGTACATTTTATTCAATTTTGTTACATTGATCCATTAACTCTCTTGCTCTCAATTTGTTACTATTCCGATAGCTAATTTTAGTTTATAAGCTCTGTAAGTGGCAAGGACCTGTCTATTTCTGTTTTGTTTTAGTTAAAGAGAGTGTTCACATAGCATTTTAAGCCATAATGTGTTTTGTTTGGCTTGGACTTAGCTGATGTGAACCCAACCCATATGCTGTGAACATGGCACTCTATATAATCAGCTGACATGCAAACATATTGCTCTCCATACGCTGGAGAATAATTGGAGTTGTTGTTTGGCCAGTTTGGATTTTCTTTAATGTAAAACTAGGAAAGTGGGAAAGGTATTATTCTCATGTGCAGCAGAAACAAAGAAACATTTTTTCTTTTTCTTTCTTTCTTTCTTTCTTTCTTTCTTTCTTTCTTTCTTTCTTTCTTTCTTTCTTCTTTCTTTCTTTCTTTCTTTCTTTCTTTCTTTCTTTCTTTCTTTCTTTCTTCTCTCTCTCTCTCTCTCTCTCTCTCTCTCTCTCTTTGTGAACAAGGAAGAATGACTTCAAATACATAATGATTCTCCAAAAATCTTTTTTGTCTCTGTATTCAGACTTTTTTAGCTGCAGATATCTCCCTTCCTCAAAATGGCAAAAGGAAATGAAACCAAAAGAGGGGTCCAATGGAGTTAACAAGCCATGATGATCCAAAAATGAGATGCCAGAACTTCCTGAGGAACTGTTTGGAAGTTTTGTTGGCATGAGCTGCCCTCTTGTGTCTAAAAGAAAAATGCCAATTGGCATTAAGAAGAAATCAGCCAATGACCCATCTTTAAAGATCTGCATTTAATTTATTACATAACAATATTTTCTACAGTTACTTTTTGTTGTTCAGTCTTGCCTTTTAATTATGTAGCATACTTTTATATTTAATTTATACAGCATTTCTCTTTTTTATAACTTCTCAGAAATATAAATTATTCATTCATTTTTAAAGTTTGAAGTATTTCTTTTCCACTTTTCTATCAAATAAACCATTTTTAAATGAATAAAATTTATAGCTATAACTATCAATAACAAATATTAAAAACAAAGTTAAAACAGAATGGTGGCCATTCTGAAAGAGCCAGCAGATTAAGAAGCACAGCATGACAAAATCTTTAAAGATATTTAAAAGAATATCTTTAAATATTTTTAAAGATCTTCAGCAGTATAAGGGGCAACATTGTATGCAATTGTAAGCAATTACTACCAGCATCACTGCTGATGAATGTCAACTCTTAAGGTGAGGACAAAGAGCAGAATCATCGGTGATAAACTGAATATAAATTGGGAAATTATGTCTTTCCAAAGATTGGGTCTCTTCACAATTTGTGACAGCTTTCATCAACTATGATCACAATGCATGATGACGTGATGATATTAAATTCTTGCACTGGATTCAGAGATTACAGAAGATCCACCTGAAAAAGGCTGAATATGGAAAGAATTATGATGCAATCTTAAAGAGATAGGATAAATGATAAATTTGCTTGTAACTGCTGTAAAGATTAGAAGTTATTTCTTTCTATGTTCATTTTTTTCTTTTCTTTTTTTCTTTTTTCACTTGTTTTATATCTTCCTTCACTCTTTTCTTTTCTATAAATATATACTGCATGTTTGTCTTTTATCATTGTAAAAATATTTTACTAAAAAAAATTTTTTTTTTTAAATCCAATTCTGTCTCAGGCCATACCATATAATTAGGCAGTTGTCAAAATGAAGTCTCACGGACTTCTGGATTGAAAACCAGAATATAAATCTAACGAATAAAACTACTATGGTTATAGCTAATGGGAGATGGGAGTTCAAAGAAGCCTAACTGGAATCCTACAAGTTTCATAGTCCTGAGCTGCACAAATGGCAAATATTTTACTGATAGAGCTGGATTGATCTGGATTGATAAAGACCACTCACAGGAACATCATTAGTTCATCAGCTCAGACCTAACTCTATCATTGCTATGTAATCAGCTTGAAATCGCTGATTCAAGGGAACCATCTAATGAAGTCATTTTTTGGTTCTATGCAAAAAAAAAAAAAAAAACCATCACTCTTTTAGTAACTTTTAATAACCTAAATGGTAATAACATTGCTGTATAGGTAGTCCTCATTTTGTCACCCCTAACTGTGACCAGCAACCTGCATTCACTTTGCAAAGCATTTGCTAAGTGACTTTGCATTTAGCATTTGCTGAGTGAATCCATGACTGTTCTTATGATTTTTACTTTGGGTTTTCTTTGCTTTTAGGCCCGTGAAGGTCGTAAATGCAAGAACCGGTAATGAAGTTACCTTTGCATCACTGTTCAGATTATGAATGGTTACTAAACAAGGCAGTTTTTAAGGAAGGTCTATCTGTAATCCCACTGTCCAATAATCTCACTCTGTATCCCCTCTATTATATTGACTCTCTAATTGGATTTAGGACAGAAGTATAAATTATGGATGTGGCTCTGATCTGACTAAATCCTTAACAAATTTGGGTGAATTTGGGAGATATGTGAATGGCAGCAGGGAGAATCCAAAAATGATTTGGATATATTATTTCAAAACTCCATCCTTAAACTATTGTGACTGAAGAGCTCCTGATAAGCCACTTATTTTGAATAAAAGATAGAAAACAGTGATAAAATTGGTTTTACTCTTTCCTTCCTCTGTCTCCACTGTAGCGTTCCTTATATCAAAAAACTTGATGAGAATTAATATCATTCCACAAACATGCATAAACTCTCCTTCTTTCATATATACACAAAAAACACACACATAGACACATGGGGTTTTCAGGAGCTGAACTGGGAAGGAAAAAATGTACATCTGTATCATTTCTTGCCTTTGATTAGTGTGCCATCTAGTGTCAATCATTAACACTAAAGTTAGAGCAGAAAGTATACAAAGAAACTTAAGATTCCATGCATTTGTCAACCAAATAATTCTGAAAACTGAACATAATAAGATCTAGTTTGATGTGGGGAGAAAAGCCACAAAAATCCGAGTGCAAATAAATTGGTTTGGCCAGAAGATATGGAGGAAAATATTCCAGAAAAAAGGGAACCTTGGATTAACCATTAAATAAGCAGATGCTTCAGATATCAATAGAAGGGGGACACTAAAGAGCTTTTTCCTAAGTTATCATGGCCTTAAACCTTAAAATGAAGTTTAAATGGTTCAAAAGGGAATTATGTTAAATAAAAATCAGTTTAGATTTTCCTTCCTTCCCCTCCTGTCCTGTCTTCCCCTATGCCTTTCCAAGACAAAAATTGTAAGCGTTTAAGGGAAATTGAGTTGAGATAAGTAGAACACAGCATGTTTTAATAAAAAATACAACTCATAGACAGATCAACAAGAATGGAGGGATTACAAACATAAAATTTAAAACAAATATATTCCTATGAAAAAGTTCTTCCATCCATATAGCCTACCTAGTCTTGTCTGGTCTAGATGTTCAGCCATGACCCATTTATGATTTTTAGTAATTGGCATGAAAAGGGTCTTCTCACTGTGGAACAACCTCTTCATCAAGATATTGTTTGTTCAGAAAACCCAACATACAAACTATGCAGTTTCAGTAGTTTTTAGAGGTGGTTGGCAATAAGACAATCAGAAAAAAATGCATCTCATTGTCAACAAATATAATGTTTGATACTGCATTAATATTTTGATTGATTTATAATAATTTATTGCTTTACCCTTTATATTTTGGATGATAAAGCATATATAATTTTAAAATTATTAGAAAGATTCTACACTGTTTATTTAAAACACTCACACATATCCCTCCACTCAAAATTCAATTACTAAGCAAGGCAATTGTGCCCCATTTTACGATTTTTTTTTGTCACAGTTTTTAATCACTTTAGTTACTAAGTGGACAGTTATTAAGCAAATCTGGCTTTCTTTGTTGACTTTGCTTGTTGGAAGCTGGCTGGGAAGGATACAAATAGTGATCCCTTAACCCTGGGATAGCACAATTGTCACAAATACACACCAGTTACTAAGTACCAGAATTTTGATCACACGATTATGGGGATGCTGCAATGGTTGTGTGAAAACCAATCATAAAGTCCCCTTTTTTCAGTGCTGTTGTCCCTTTGGCCAGTCAATAAACAAATGGTTGTAGGGTGGGGTATACCTGTAATATGAACAATATGCTGTATGTTAAATTTAAAAATCAGAATTGAACATACCAGTTTCTGATTTTTAAAACTTATGCTTTTAAAACTAATATCTTACAGCATTTACTTTTAAAGGGTTTCTTGTATTTGTTGTCTTGACAATCTTTTATACTTATGACAATGTTTTTTTCAAGAATCAGAAAGATTCTGTTATTGTTTGTTAAAACAAACGACAACAAATTATGTATTGAATTAGAACTAGTGTCAAATGAATTGCTGAGAGCTAATTTTTGTAACTAATAGTATGTATACATGTGCATGTATATGCAGGGGTGAGATTCAAATTTTTTAACAACCGGTTCTGTGGGCATGGCTTAGTTGGTGGGCATGGCTTGGTGGTCATGTGACTGGGTGGACATGGCTTGGTGGTCATGTTATTGGCTGGGCATGGCCAACTCAACATCACTCATATCGAGGCACACATCTCCTCACCTGGCCTCTTGTGACTGTGGGGATGCTACAACAGTCATAAGTGTGTAAAACAGTCATAAGTCACTTTTTTCAGTGCCATTGTAACTTTGAATGGTCACTACACACAAGCAAAGTACCAGCAAAAGGAGGAAAAAAAAACTCCAGAGAAGTTCCAGAGACAGGAAGTCTAGTCCTGCCAAGAATGTAATAAGGGTTAATGGAGAGGCAGTTTCTGAAAGCAACACCAGAATGTTTCCTTCCTTCCTTCCTTACCGGATTAGGCCAGTAATTTCTTCTAACAACCGGTTCTCCGAACTGCCTAGAATGCTAACAATCGGTTCTAGTGAATAGGTGTGAACTGGTAGAATCTCATCCTGTGTATATGATATATTGTGTCTCTCTTTATATTTATCTATGTATATGTGGAAAAAGCTAATCCTGGATTAGGGCACTCATTTTAAAAAATGGATACGCAGCATTTATAAAGAACAGAAAGCCAAGATAATAATAAATAATTTTTAACACAACAAGAGAACACACCAAAGGGAACAAAACATTGTTGCCCCTTTTTTGCCCTCCTTATTTTTTTATTAGCATTAGAACTGTTAGCAAAGAAAATATAGAACATCAGGAAAATTCCTGAAATTTTAAATTAAAAACTCAAAAACATCCATTAAAATTGATAACAAAATTACATTTACAGTTACCAAAGCAAAACACTCTTTAGTCCTCTTAATGAAGTGCATACAGCAATAAGGACTTATGTCAGCTTGTGGGTCTAATAAAGAAAAAAACCTCAAATGTTGACATGAAATTTAGCAGAGGAAGAAAAGCAGTTTCTGAACATAGAAATGAGTTTTAACATTGCTGTTAAAAAGATTAAATACTTAGGACTTTGTATGACCAAAAATAATCAGTATTTATATAAAAATAACTGCCTACAGCATGAGAAAAAATACAACACATATTTCCAGATGGGGAAAAAATAGATTTCACTAGGCTAAGTAGAACTGCAGCCATCAAAACTAATATTTTATTCATAAAATATTTTATTTTATTCCTGATAGGTCCAGTATATATTGATAATAAGATATGATTGGCATACATGTGTGCCAATAAATTAAATTCAAAATTCTGCAGGCCTCAAAAGAATGAAGTGGATTAATGGCTTCAAACATTAAACTGTATTACAATACTAGCAGGTTAAGATAGTTTTCAGAGAGACCTGTATCTCTTGATAATGCAGTTACCAAATGGCTTAAATGGATGCAGTAATAGAGATGCAACAACTGGAATTTCAATGGAAGAAGAATGTTAACCTACTGCAAAAATGTATTCAGAGAGAATTGATATAAAGCAAGCTATTGTTAATGTATCACCCAGTTTGATTACTAAAAGGGACAATTCATTATTTTAAAAGTTGATGGAATTGAAATGAGCAGTTATTCAGAACTGATGATAACAACAACATTAAGCTCAACAATTCTGGATAACAATTCATACTAGAATGAAGCAAAATTTAAAAACTGAATTCTCATTTCAACTTTTTATATTCTTATACCCAGGGATGGGATTCTACTGGTTCGGACCGGTTGGGTAGAACCAGTTGTTGCAATTCTGTGCAGTTTGGAGAACAAGCAAATCAGGCCACTGGCTGGCCAGGCCCCTTCCCTCCCTGCCCAGTTACTCCTTATTGCACATGCACAGCATCAATGCCTGCATTCTACCCCATTCGCCCCGCCCCGCTCAGTCATTCCTTATCTCGCATGTGCACCACCGCTGCCTGCATTCTCCCACCTGCCATCGCTTCCTGCAGCAGCCAGCCAGCCATCGCTGCCTGCCTTCCGCCGCCCATGGCCCTGCCTGCCTGATCTGAACTCTGCATGAGTGAAACTCCAAGCAAGCCCCGTCACCTATCTACTGCCACCGCCAGCCCCCGTTGAGTCCCGATGAATCCCGGGCCACCCAGCTGCCCTAGCTGCCTGCCTCACCCGGCTGCCATCTTCTCCTGGCCATCATCTTCACCCGCCCACAGTCCACCATTGCTGCCTGGTCTTCTACCACCAATTGGTGAGTGAGGAGGCAAGCAGCAAGCCCCACCAGTGGCCTACCTCCTCCTGCTGCCGCCACCAGCCCTGGTCGAGTGCTGACTCCTGGGCCGCCCTTGCCACAGCAAGCTCTCCAGTTGACTCAGACGTACCTGCATTGTGCCTTCACCTAAATTTTGGTAAGTTGCTATTTTTTACTTATTTATGTATTTATTTTTTTAGTATCTGTTTTGTTTTTATCAATGATTAAAAACAAAACATACACTAAAAATTATAAAAGATTATAAAAGCAAAGGAGAAACAAACAGAAGTATCAATATGTAACAATAATAGTTATATATATATGTGTGTGTGTGTATGTGTATATATATATGTGTGTGTGTGTGTGTATTATATATATATATATATATATATATATATATATATATATATATAATATATATATATATATATATATATATATATATATATATATATATATATATATATTATATATTTATATTTATATTTATATTTATATTTGTTTTCTGAGGTTCTCATGGTATTTGTATGTGGATCTTTGGTTATTCGGGTTTTCTCCCGCGTAAGATTGGAAGTATCTAGGCAACGTTTCGATGAAGTCTCATTCATCATCTTCAGGCTTCTGTCTTCAGCTCTGTGCTTCTGAGTGATGTGAGCTTGCAGCTGCTTCTTCCTTTTAACTGCTAGTGGGGGTGTGACTTGATTGGTTGGGGGCTCCCCCAGTAACTAAGACCAACCTGAGCACAACCAAGCCCCCACCTGAACAGAACACACCTCCAGCCAATCAGAACATGGCCAACCCCCCAACCAATCAGAACACAGCCAAACCCCCAACCAATGAGAACACACACCCCACCCAATCAGAACACAGCCAAGCCCCCAACCAATCAAGTCACACCCCCACTAGCAGTTAAAAGGAAGAAGCAGCTGCAAGCTCACATCACTCTGAGAAGCACAGAGCTGAAGACAGAAGCCTGAAGATGATGAATGAGACTTCATCAAAACGTTGCCTAGATACTTCCAATCTTACGCGGGAGAAAACCCGAATAACCAAATATATATATATATATATATATATATATATATATATATATATATATATATATATATATATATATATATATATATATATATATATATATAGCCTTCAGCTTTGTTCGGGTATTTTCCCACGTCATTATAGTTGTGCTTTTAAAGTTGTAGCAACGTTTCAGCAGAATCTCATCTGCCATCATCAGGCTTCTGTATTGTGTCCGTCTGTGAGTCAGACTTTTACAGTGGTTTCAGATTTAAATTTGGGGCAGCCTATTGCTGTGCCAGAATGGTTTTTTCTTCATCCTGATTGGTTGGGAGTCTTGGTCTGTGTTTATTGGTCTCGGAGTTTGCTGTGTTCTGCTTGATTGGTGTCTCTAATATCTTCTGTCTGTTTTTTGGCTCTTTTTGTATCTTGATTGGCTGGCAGCATTGTGTTACTTTATTGGAGGTCTTTAGTGCAGCTTGGCTTCGGGTAAATGGACGGCTATCATTAGTTAGGAAGCTGGGTTTCATCTGGGTGCCTGGTTTAGTGGCTGCTGTGCTTTGATGAAATTTTAATTTGAAGCAGGTTGGTGTAGTATTGTTATCTCTGCAGAAAATACCCGAACAAAGCTGAAGGCCATACATGTAAGTACCCGAAAACTTAAGAAAACAAATATCAAACCTCTATGGGGAGGGATTAAACAGCCAGATCAAAACCTACGAGAAACTGGAAATTAAAAGAGCAGGAATACTATGTGACCTCCAATTCCTCACGCAGCTGCAGGATAACAATACTACACCAACCTGCTTCAAATTAAAATTTCATCAAAGCACAGCAGCCACTAAAGCGTATCCTGAAAAGAACTGAAATGGCTCTACTAAGGGAACGAGCTCCACAGTAAGAGATTCCAATTAGATCAGTTAAACAAAGATTTGCTAGCACTACACCTGGAATTGAGCAGCAAAATCCACCCTCTACTTTGGGACAAGATAAAACAACTCACAACTTGGAGAGCTGAATCTTCAAGCACTTACAAACAGGCAAAGCTCTTGAAAAAATTAAAGAAATTAGAACATGACAAGAAAACCCCCAACAACTCACAACAACACCTGAAACAATTAGTGTACAATGTTTCCAACAGAGAACTCACCAAAACAGAAACAGAAGTCCTAACCAAAGGATTCAATTATGCTATAGCACCCCAAAAAATCCCCACAGAATCCATCATATGTGCAGTAGAATCCAGCCTAATTAAATTAAATACAGATGAAGCTGATAAAATAAGACACCAAGTTACCAACATCCTATGCACAAGCAAACCACCAAAAAGCAACTTACAGCAAAATGAAATTAAAGCGCTACAAACCCTGAAAAGAGACAGCAGCATAATCATCCTCCCAGCAGATAAAGGGAATGCCACTGTAGTAATGGACAGAAAAGACTATGAAACAAAATTGACAGACCTACTTCAAGACTCCACATACAAACCCATAAACACAGACCCAACCACATATCTGGAAAAATTAACCAAGAAGAAAATTATAACCAGCCACATAAGCAAAGAGATCCAACACACGATCATACCCAGAGAGAAATCTTCCAGATGCCCCAAACTATACGGCCTCCCAAAAATACACAAAGAAGGCATACCTCTCAGACCCATAGTCAGCTCCAGAGGAGCACCACTACAAAACCTAGCTAAACACCTAGCAAAGAGCTACAGCCCCATGCTGAAACAGCAGCTTCTCATGTACAAAACTCATACCACTTCTTGGAAATGATCAAAGATCTACACGTGGAGCAAGAAGATCTGCTTGTAAGTTTTGGCGTGGTTTCACTATTCACTCAAGTCCCGATAAAAGAGACCCTTGAAATCATCAAAAATAAATACCAACCAGCTAAACACCTCATGGAACTAACAGAACACTGCTTAACCAACACATATTTCATATACAAAGGACAAAGATACAAACAAATAGAAGGAGCTCCCATGGGATCACCACTGTCACCTGTCATTGCAAACCTGTTCATGGAAGAATTCGAATCAGAGCCCTGGCCAATGCCATCCTCAAACCCAAACTATGGTTAAGATACATCGATGACACATTCGTGATTTGGCCCCATGGACAAGAAAACCTAAACAATTTCCTAACACACCTAAACAGCGCACACCCCAAAATCAAGTTCACCATGGAAACAGAAACAAACAAACAACTACCATTCCTAGATGTACTAATCTACAAAAAAACAGATGGCACACTAGGACACACCATATACCAGAAGAAAACACACACCAACCGCTACCTCAACGCCCAATCCCACCACCACCAGCACAGATAAACTCCGTGGCTAAAACACTAATTACTAGAACCAAACGCCTGGCAGACAAGACACACATTAAGACTGAACTATGCACCCTGACTAAAATATTGACAGCCAGCGGCTTCCACAAAAGCAAAATCACCAACATCCACAAAAACACACTGAGACATAATAGAGACCCAGAAGATGAACAGACCTATGGAACAGCTGTCCTGCCCTACATAAGAGGCACTACAGACAAAATTAGTAAAATACTATACAGACACCACATCAAGACTGCCTTCAAAACAGACAGAAAAATAGCAGCCATCCTCAGAAACCCCAAAGACAAAATTGACCTGGAAAACCAAGGCATATACGAAGTCCCTTGTGCATCATGCCCGGCCACATACATTGGACAGACCAATAGAAGAATAAGCACCCGCCTGGATGAACACAAAAATGCAGTCAAAAAGCTGGAACACACTTCCTCACTAGTCCAACACATGGAAGCCACAGGTCATAGCATCAACTTCAATGGCACCAAAACCCTAGCCACTATAGAAAATTCCAGCCACAGAATCATCAGAGAAGCCATAGAGATTGAAAAAAGACCAGAAAGCATGAACAGAAGAGATGATTCCACCAGGCTGTCAATCATTTGGAAGCCTGCACTCACAAACAAAAAAATCTCACACCACAAGCCAGGCAAACACCTGGGCACAAACAGATCCCCTGATACCTCCAGCTCAAACACATCCCAACCAGGCACCCAGATGAAACCCAGCTTCCTAACTAATGATAGCCGTCCATTTACCCAAAGCCAAGCTGCACTAAAGACCTCAATAAAGTAACACAATGCTGCCAGCCAATCAAGATACAAAAAGAGCCAAAAAACAGACAGAAGATATTAGAGACACCAATCAAAGCAGAACACAGCAAACTCCGAGACCAATAAACACAGACCAAGACTCCCAACCAATCAGGATGAAGAAAAAAACCATTCTGGCACAGCAATAGGCTGCCCCAAATGGGTACCCATGTATGGTATTCAGCTTTGTTCGGGTATTTTCCCACGTCATTATAGTTGTGCTTTTACAAGTTGTAGCAACATTTCGGCAGAATCCCATCTGCCATCATCAGGCTTCTGTACTGTGGTCGTCTGTGAGTCAGACTTTTACAGTTGTTTCAGTTTTAAATTTGGGGCTAGCCTACTGCTGTGCCAGAATGGTTTTTTCTTCATCCTGATTGGTTGGGAGTCTTGGTCTGTGTTTATTGGTCTTGGAGTTTGCTGTGTTCTGCTTGATTGGTGTTTCTAATATCTTCTGTCTGTTTTGTGGCTTTTTTGTGTGTCTTGATTGGCTGGCAACATTATGTTCCTGTATTGGAGGCTTTTAGTGCAGCTTGGCTCCGAGTAAATGGGCGGCTATCATAGGTTCCATCTGGGTGCCTGGTTGGGGTGTGTTCGAGCTGGAGGTATCAGTGGGGATCTGTTTGTGCCCAGGTGTTTGCCTGGCTTGTGGTGTGGAGATTTTTTTGTTAGTGAGTGCAGGCTTCCAAATAATTGACAGTCTGGTGGAATCATCTGTTCTATTCATGCTTTCAGGTCTTTTTTCAATCTCTATGGCAGGGGTGGGCAAACTACGGCCCGCGGGCCACATCCGGCCCGTTGGTCTGTCTAATCCGGCTCGCCTCTGAAAAAAAATCGCTGGGCGTGGCGTATTGCCCTGCGCGCGTGGCCCCCAAAGCTGCAAAACAGCGCGGGCGCTCTCGGGAGTAGGAAAGAAAGAGAGAGGCACACAACGCCAGCGCCCGCCCGGCTGATGCCTCCACCGAAGGCGGCGGGAGCAGCAGACAGGAGAGCCAGTGGCGAAGTTTCCTAACTTGCCTCTCCATCCCTGGCCAGCGTACGTCTCCCGCATGAGGCACTTTCCCAGGCGCCAGGAGGAACACGCTCCAACTATTGTTTGCGGGTCCTCTCCCGCGTGGTCCCCAAAGCTGCAAAACAGCGTGGAGCACTCTCGGGGTAGGAGCGAAAGAAGAGAGGCACACAACGCCAGTGCCCACCCGGCCCGATGCCTCCGCCGAAGGTGGTGGGAGCAGCAGACGGGAGAGCCAGCGGTGAAGTTTCCTAACTCGCCTCTCCATCCCTGGCGGCGCGTCTCCCGCGCGAGGCACTTTCCCGGAGTGCCAGGAGGAACACGCTCCGACTATTGTTTGCGGGTCCTCTCCCCGCGTGGCCCCCAAAGCTGCAAAACAGCGGAGCTCTCGGGGTAGGAAAAGAAAGAAAGAGGCACACAACGCCAGCGCCCACCCGGCCGATGCTTCTGCCGAAGGCGGAGGAGCAGCAGACGGGAGGCCAGCGCGCGCAGTTTCCTAACTCGCCTCTCCATCCCTGGCCGGCGTGTCGTCTCCTGCGCGAGGCACTTTCCCGGGCGCCAGGAGGAACACGCTCCGACTATTGTTTGCGGGTCCTCTCCCGCGCTTCCTTCCCCACCCCTCCCCTCCCCTCCGCCCAATATGGCAAGGTTCAGGTGAACAACGTCGTGGTGCTGGACAACCCTTCGCCTTTCTACAACCCCTTCCAGTTCAAAATCACCTTCAAGTGCATAGAGGACCTCTCCGAAGGTGAGCCCCGCCGATCCCCCTTTTTTTTCCAGGGCTTCCAGGCTTAAACTTTGCAAAGGCCTCAGCAGGCAAGAGCGTCTTCCCGCCAAGGGCGGGAAGGGTTCCGCCTGGTGGGCGGGCGGGCTGCTTGGAGGAGCGACCTGGCGGCGCTCCGGGTTTCCCCTCCGCTGCACGGCTCGGGGCCAGGCGCGAGCGCCCGTGAGGAAAAAGCAAGCCGCAAGTTGCTGGGAAGTTGCTCGGGTGCTGGGAGCCGCCATCGTGGTGAGCGGCTCGTCGGGCGCGTACGCGAGGAGGAGGGCTTTTAAAGTGCCACCCAAGAAGGACCGCCGAGCCGGGAAACGAGGCACCAAGGCAGGGCAAGGCTCCACCAGCAGTGGCCTAGCTTTAGGTGGGCTTGGATGCCCCTGAGCGCAGTTTGCTGGTTGTTCTCTCCTGGGACTCGTGTTTGGAAAGCGTGAAAAGTAGTAGCAGGAGCAGCCGCGGTGTTACTTTTTCTTATATATAATTTGCTGCATTTTATAATGGGCCCTTTATAATGGCCTTTTATAAAATTGGTTCGGCCCTCGAACGCAGATTTGATTTTCCATGTGGCCCCCGACAGAAATTAATTGCCCACCACAGCTCTATGGCTTCTCTGATAATTCTGTGGCTGGGGTTTTCTATAGTGGCTAGGGTTTTGGTGCCATTGAAGTTGATGCTATGACGTGTGGCTTTCATGTGTTGGACTAGTGAGGAAGTGTGTTCCAGCTTTTTTACTGCATTTTTGTGTTCATCCAGGTGGGTACTTATTCTTCTATTGGTCTGTCCAATGTATGTGGCTGGGCATGATGCATAATGGAGACCTAGAGGATGAACAGACCTATGGAACAGCTGTCCTGCCCTACATAAGAGATACTACAGACAAAATCAGTAAGATACTACACAGACATCACATCAAGACTGCCTTCAAAACAGACAGAAAAACAGCAGCCATCCTTAGAAACCCCAAAGATAAAATTGACCTGGAAAACCAAGGCATATATGAAGTCCCCTGTGCATCATGCCCAGCCACATACATTGGACAGACCAATAGAAGAATAAGTACCCACCTGGATGAACACAAAAATGCAGTAAAAAAAAGCTGGAACACACTTCCTCACTAGTCCAACACATGAAAGCCAAGGTCATAGCATCAACTTCAATGGCACCAAAACCCTAGCCACTATAGAAAACCCCAACCACAGAATTATCAGAGAAGCCATAGAGATTGAAAAAAGACCTCAAAGCATGAATAGAAGAGATGATTCCACCAGACTGTCAATTATTTGGAAGCCTGCACTCACTAACAAAAAAATCTCCACACCACAAGCCAGGCAAACACTTGGGCACAAACAGAACCACCCTGATACCTCCAGCTCAAACACACCCCAACCAGGCACCCAGATGAAACCTAGCTTCCTAACAAATGATAGCCGCCCATTTACTCGGAGCCAAGCTGCACTAAAAGCCTCCAATACAGGAACACAATGTTGCCAGCCAATCAAGACACACAAAAAAGCCACAAAACAGACAGAAGATATTAGAAACACCAATCAAACAGAATACAGCAAACTCCAAGACCAATAAACACAGACCAAGACTCCTAACCAATCAGGATGAAGAAAAAACCATTCTGGCACAGCAGTAGGCTAGCCCCAAATTTAAAACTGAAACAACTGTAAAAGTCTGACTCACAGATGAACACAGTACAGAAGCCTGATGATGGCAGATGAGATTCTGCCGAAACATTGCTACAACTTTAAAAGCACAACTATAATGACGTGGGAAAATACCCGAACAAAGCTGAATACCATTCACATACATACACACATACATACATACATATACAGAGAGGGAGGGAGGGAGGAAGGGAGAGGGAGAGGGAGAGAGAGTATCTGTTTTGTTTTATAAATAAATAGCATTGTATTGTCAGGCAAGGAATATCATTTAGGAAAAAGCAAAGGAAAAACCAACAGAAGTATCAACAGGTTACAGTAATTTCAACTAAATTTCGCTTAGTATTGGCTTATTTATAATTCTGTTAATCATATCAACATGTTTATAATAATCAACCCTCTTTGTATTTAATTCATACATAGCAATGATCGTTCTTTGCTTAATTTCTATCTCTTATCTCTAACCACTTTCTTTTTAAGAAGCATATAAAATCGATATTAGTACAGTTGGGTACAGTTAATTTTGTATAATGATAATGACAATAATGTAATATTAATAATGAGTAAATAGTTTCTCCATTTTAGTTAACTTTCTTTATATATTTGGTCTTTTCTTTTATACTTTTAGATTTCTAACTTCTGTTTATGTTAGCCATTGAAAACAAATCACAAGTATTCAAAGCCTTCTTAATTTTAAGTGTTCTTCTAATCTATCCATTTCTGCACATTGTAATATTTTTTAAATTACATTTTCATCCATTGTGCAAACATAATTCTAGCCGCTATTAAAACATGTAAAATTAAATATGTATTTTATTCCATTTATTTATGTGGGCACCAACAATAATATTTCTGATTTTAAAATTTAAATCTGTATGTTGCTTTACCATTTTTTCTAACCATGACACTAGATACTCTTGAATAGCTACTTGACTTGAGTACAAGCTGAGCCCAATACTGAACCTAATTCATATATTCCTGAATAGATTTCAGAAAAAGAATTCAGTATTGCTCTGTGAATGTGTCTATGAGTTTCATTATTAATCTAACTTTCTAGACCCGTGATGGCGAACCTATGGCATGTGTGCTAGAAGTGGCACACAGAGCCACTTCTGCCGGCACGCGAGAGGTTGCCTGGAAGAGCCCCACTGCGCATGCATGTGCACTGCCCGCCCGCCAGCTGATTGTCAGGTATCTGGCGTGCATGCATGGGGGGCGGGGAGATGCGTGTGCATGCGCAGAGGTGCATGACGTGCACGGGGGGGTCATGCGCACATGCGCAGAGGCTGTGGGGGGCCCTGCATGCATTGCCTTCTGAGTGCTGGCACGTGAACACTGAGCACGAGCACAGTTTTCAGCACAGGAGCCCAAAAGGGTTAGCCATCACTATCTTAGATTATTTTGTACTATATCTTTTTTTGTACCATATATATCTGTGTAAGACTGTAAAAAGCTTCAGTACATTTTTGAGATGAAAATCTAAAAAGCTTAGGCAACTAAACATGGCTTCCCCTGGCTTCTCTCTCTCTGCTATAGAGAGAGCATTCCATTAGGGACTGTTGGTCCAGGTAAGTAGTCTTGGCCAGGAAAGATTTTTGTGCCACTGTGACACAAAAAAACAAACTCCCTTGGCTTGTTAATTATATTTCCATTTTAAGTGTTTAGTTTTCAATTAATTAACTGTAATTATTAAATATCAGCCATTCTTTTATATGCACAGTGTAATATTTTTTTTATAGACTGTTATTTTCAAATCCACTTTCAGTTCCATCTCATTCTTGTCTGGTGAAACTTGTTCTTCTTCCATAACATCTTTTAAACACTCACTAACTATAGTGTCAGACACTCTTAAAAGTAACAGAATATTACTGATCTCAGTGCCTCACCCACTTTCTTCGCTTGCCAGCCTTCACCACTCAACTTACAACAACAGAATCCAAACCACAACATTATTGTATTTTTTTTTTTTTGCAGTACCTTACCAGGATGAAAAGGCAAATGAGTTTGGCTGCTTTCTTCAGTAAGAAAACAAAAGGAGATACAACAGAGTCACAACCACAACCGTTGGAGCACAGCACATCAACTACACTCCAACCTGGGGAAAGCAGCACATCATTTACACTCCAGCCTGGGGAAGGAGCACATCAACTACTGAAAGAACTGAGTCGGACATTGAAATCAATCTTCCTGACTGCTGGACATTGCAGCAGTACACCAATTTTAAGGAGAAATATGATGGACTGGAAGTTTCCCAGAAAAAAATTAGGCTGCAAGTATTGTAAAAAAAAAATTGAGATTACAACAAAAGAAAAAAGTGTTCACACAGGAAAGCAATGGAAAAATTTCCAAGTTGAGCCAGCAGGGAAGAGTAAAGAGGTGCAACAAGCATCTCTTAGAAAAAATTTGAACTTAACAAAATATCCGAACAACTTGAGATTGAAATTATAATGATTGGTAGAGTTTTTGGACCAAGATGGGCTGCCTGTCGTTTAAGGTCAACCCTAGTTATGTGGCATGCTTATCCAGTGCTACATCAGTTTTTTTGTTCAAATAAAAAATACTGAGGTATGGCTGCCCATCTTGAAAATACATATTTTATCACTGATTTGGCATTGATGATTGACATCCTGCATGAAATATCTCTTCTTTCTAATGCACTGCAAGTGAAAAATGTAGACATGATAAAGGCTGAAAAACTTGTGATAAGACCAATTAAATAATTTGAAATGCTTAGAATGGAAAAAGGTTGATGGATTAATTACTTCAGAAACCTTCAAAAATATAAATTTTGTACAAAATCATAGATTTGTGGGACTTCCTCAGGAAAGACTTTTAGAAAGCATTGTAACTAATTTAAAGAAAAGAATGATAGATTGCGAACATTTAAAAACAAGTAGCCAATATCAAGACACTGATAAATTAACATTTCTCAATTTTTGCAGCCAGATTACTGGAACATTGAAAGAAGTGGTGGTTCCATGGAAAGCAGCTGAAAAACAATTGGTTGCATTTGGTGAAATTTTCCATTATGAAATTAATATTAATGATTATCAAGATTTTATAGAAAATGTGTTAAAAGACAGCACTAAAAAAGCTAGAGATATTGTCAGGCCAATTGCAGTAAGTTCAGCAGAAGTGGAAAGGGGTTTTTCACAAATGAAAAAGAGAGGAGAGGAGAAGTCACCTAACATTTTCCAATGTAACTAATCTACTGACTATTAATCTAATTGACCTACCTCTGCAAGAATGAAACCCTGTTCCTATAGTAAAAAAATGGTTGCGAGCACATCACATAGCTGATGATGCTCATGTAAAACAAAAGAAAACTGCAAGTGAGACACCAATAAAAAAGCAAGTTGGCAACACTTTAAATAACAGTTTTATTGTTTTTGTAAAGTATTATGTAATAGTTTTTTATTAATATTTTAAAACTTTGTTGTAACAAAATCTAGTTTTATGTTTATTTAAGCATTAAAGGCATGACATAATAAACTATCTTTTGTTTTGGATTATACTTACTGTAAAACAGTGTTTAGGGCAAAGAAATAGTGCTGAGTTGGCCACACCCACCCAATCACATGACCACCAAGCCACGCCCAGCTGGTCATGTGACCACCAAGCCACACCCAGCCAGTTACATGACCACCAAGCCACACCCATAAAGTAAGCCATGCCCACAGAACCGGATGTTAAGAAATTTGAATCCCACTCCTGGTTATACCAAACTTTATCAAACCATATACATTCTCATAAAGCACATTGAATTGTCTTTACGTATAACAACTGCTACAAGAATACTACATTACTATGTGTTTTGTATTGAAAAAGTAACCTGATCTCAATGGCTAAGTTGCGAAAATAAGTTTCAATGTCTAGAATATATTGACACCTTAAAAGCAAATTTGAGAGAGATTTCAATTATTGAAGATTCTGGTAAAGACTGATTGAAGATCCTGGTAAAGACTCCAGCCAACTGATCAGCACAGTCTTTGTATTAGATGATATAATAGTGGTGGGACTCCTCTCTACCGAGATGAGGTGGACCGACTGCTTTCGTTGTCTGGAGACAATAACTTGGTCCTCAACACCAATAAGACCAAGGAGCTTATAGTGGACTATAGAAGGAACAGATCAGACATCCAGCCCTTGCTTCTCAATGGAGACCGAGTGGAGCAAGTGGCCAGTTTTAAGTTTCTGGGTGTTACTATAAAAGAGGACCTGACCTGGGGTGCCCACATTGCAGCCCTGGTCAAAAGGGCCCAGGAGAGATTATACTACCTGAGACTTCTCAGAAAACAACAAATGAATGAAAAACTGCTGGTGACCTTCTACCGCTGTACCATAGAGAGTATCTTAACTTACTGCACCTCTGTATGTCTTGCCAATTGCACAGTGGCAGATAGGAAAGCACTCCAGAGAGTTAACATCATTGCCCAGAAGATCATTGGTTGCCTTCTCCCCTCTTTGGAAGAGCTTAATAGCTCTCCCACTGCCTTAAAAAAGTTCAAAACATCCTCAAAGATCCATCTCATCCTGGGCACCTTTTTTTTTTTTTTGAACTATTACCATCTGGCAGATGTTACAGAATAATAAAAACAAGGACAAATAGGCTGAAAAACAGCTTCTATCCCAGGGCAGTAGCTCTTTTGAATTCTGCTGTATAGTGCAGTGTTGGTGCGGTGTCGGGGGTTTTCGGTTCAATATGTGGAGGGTGAAGGATGTGTGTTTGTGTTTATTTTCATGGTCATGATGTGCACTGAAGATGGTGTTTGATTTTGTTGTGTGAGGTGCAATGACAATAAAGTAAACTAAACAATTCAAACTGGTAACAATTCTTAGATTATAATTTAATACATAAATTGGCACAATATAAAAGATTGGATTTGTGCATAATATCTATATTTCAGTTTTATGAGATACCTAAATCAAAATAAAGTTTTAATAATGTAGACTGAATTCATTACAATACAGAATTCTGTTCTATAATTTATATTGTGTTGATTGTGGCTCTTGATATTCCTTTGTAGCTTAAGTTTAATGATGATGTCAGGATTCCAGCATACCCCAATTAAATCATGAGTCTTGAGCCAAGGTGACAGATGATTGCTAATATTTGATGTGATATAATATTTAAAACATATTTAACTATTTACAACTAATCAATAGGATAGTAGAAAGTTATAACCTTGATATTTTAAAATCCCTGGTTTACTTATTTGTATTTCTTTTACTCTTTTTTCATATTTTTTGTACTTATTTAGATATTTTCTTTTAAAAGTCCAATAAATAATTTATAAAGAAGGAAGGAAGGAAGGAAGGAAGGAAGGAAGGAAGGAAGGAAGGAAGGAAGGAAGGAAGGAAGGAAGGAAATTCCAATTAGTGCACGGGGCTGAGATAAGTCCTGTAGATCTAAATTCCTACTTTAATTTCATCTCTCTAGCTCTACTGACCAACAGGAAGTTGTTCAAATGTGGACTATTGGCCCCAGTCAGCATGGTACAGGTTTCTGAGAATTACAGTTCAAAACATCCAGAAAACATCAGGATATTTACCACTTCTCTTCTCTGCCGAATGCTGAAATGGTTCCAACACTAAGCACTATTCTTCCAAAATGCTCTCTTCTATCAGGCAGACACTGAGAAATGTCTGGAATGCATGACATCTTCGCATGTCTCTATCTGCCTATGACTGAGAATGAACACATTCTTCACACAGGACTTTAATATGCTTTGAATAATATTATTTAGATTGGGAATTGGAACATGGCATTTCTGTACCATCTGGAAGGGCAAATGCAGGGACAGTGCTGAGCTACTCTTGCTCTTTCTTTTACAAAATGTTGGTTTTGAAACTATGATACTATGATATATACTGATGGGATTTATCTAATCTACCGTGTTTCTCACAAAATAAGGCGGGGCTTATTTTTTGACCCAGCAGCTGGGCTCGTCTTTTGAGGTGACTTAATCCCCCTTGCATCCTCGGGCAGGCGGGCGCGACAGCCTGGATGTTGACCTCGGCGTTGGTGGGGCACTTTGTATTGGGAAACCTTCCACCACCGTTGCTTTCCCTTCTCCCCGTGCTGCCGCGGCATTTAGAGCAACGCCACATTTGGCACAGCCATGTGCAGCCAGCCAGGGCTCCCCCCTGCAACCGGAGCCCGGCGGAGACACTCGGCTTCAGGCGCTCCTGTCGCCGCCTTCCCTTCGCCTTCGAAGGCAAAGCCAATTCTTTTAAAAACAACGCCCTACTACCGGTACGACAAAGACTCCCTGCCCAAGAGGGCAACCCAACCCCACGTGGGAGGCGAATTTCCCGGGGCTGCAGTGCAGGATCGGCCCACCCGGGAGAAGCGCCCAGCCACCATCCCTGCCTGGCGCCAGGCAGAGCGCGAGGAGCTTCACCTGGGGCGCCCAGCACAGCTGACAGGCGGTCCTTCCTGCCTGGCGGTGGAGCTCTCGCCAAGGCAGTGAGCGCCTCCCCGCCGGACCCTCCGCTCATCCCGCCAGAGCCGTGCGGGCTGGGCAGAGCCAGGAAAGCGAGCCACGGGTGCGCACCCGCCTGCCAAGCAAAAGAGCCGGGCCAACCCGGCCTTGGATTCCTTCACAAGTCCCTCCAGCCCGAACCCGAAGGGGCGACCAGGAGAGGCCGCCTGAGGCAGTGATAGTGCCCACCCATCCGTGGACAGGGAGGCAAGGCAACGGCCTGCACAGCGTCCTCCTCCGAGCTGAGCCCCGCCGAGTGAGCGCCTCTGCCCAATGCCCATGCCGCAGCAGCGTTTGGAGCTGCTGGCACGTTTGGAGATGCGTGGGGACGGGGACGGGCTGGGTGAGGGGTGGAAAGGACGGGTGGCTTCGGGCTCTCTCCACCGGACCCGCCGGCCAGGAAGCAGCACTGCTGTTGCCTCGCCTCTGGCGTGGCCCTGGCGGTTCTTTTAAAGTTCGGTTGCTAAACAAGCTATAGGATCCTGGTATATGTGTGATGAAACCATAATGTTTCAGTTCAGAGACCCAAAACCAGAGAAACTATATTACTGTGGGGAGGTTTGTCTGTTTGTGGGCGATGGGTGCAATATTCTATGAATGATCATACTTTATATCATTAAGTTACTTAATTTTTACTATGGATGTTTCATCTGCATTGATGACAGATGTTGCAATTATATATTGTATACTAGCTCGATACCCGTGCTTCACTAAGAAACTATGTGGTCAGGCTTAGCTTTTGGGGAGGAAAATAAGGGGAAAAAATTCTGCTTCTGCCTACCAGCATCCATCGGTATTCATCTGGCTAGCATCCTGTCAGTGTGTGAGAGAGTTGAGGGCTGTTTAGAAACTGAAACAGTATCTGCTGTCTGAGCAAGGAGGAGACAGCAAGGAGCCTGGGAGTGGCTCTGTACTCAACTGTTCTGTACTAAAGCTGCTTGGTGCTGTGAAACTGAAACTGAAATTCCTCTCCTCTGCTTGTGTTTTGCATTTGGAACAGATTTCTTTTCAGGTGGGGAGGGAGAGTAGAACTCCTTAGCATCAGAGCGTGTTAATAATAATAATAATATAGGAAATGCTAATACTCTGATGGTCATTTCAAAAGAATCCTTTCTTAGTGAGCACCTAGAAGCAAAGAGGAACATATGTGCCAAATTTCAAGTTTGTAGGCTTTACAGTTCTGGAGATGTTGTGATGATGCACGAGTGGTATTTCACTTTTATATATATGGATTACAGGGAATCCCTGACAGAGCCACCAGTACTAGTTTCAAAGAACAACCCGGTTCAAAAGATGTTAATTTAGGAGACATAGCATGGAACTGCAGAAAAAGACTGCAACTTATTTTGTTTAGTTCAGTATGTGACTGGTGCAAAAAGCATTATTAAAAAAAAAAACTGGCCTCAACAGCTTGACCTAGAATTATTGACTCAGCTAAGGGACCTTTCTATACCAAAATACCATCAATAATCCAGAAAGTGTGGCAAGGCAGAAAAATAAAATCTCACTGATGTGGAGCTAATGCAGTAATCACTGTAGGTAATATTGAGAAGTAATATATTGGGGATAATAGCTTATCCAATGCAATTACTTACAAACTTTGGTTTTCCTCTTCCTGAAGAGCATGCTTCCTGGGCTGTTTCCTGGGCTGAAAGTAGACCTCTTTTAACCAATATCCAGAATTTAACCTGTAGTTGGGAAAATATTTTTTTGTTATTAAAGCTATTTAATTCAAATAGATGCAGTCAAGAGAACTCATGTAGCATAATGATTAAAAGCATGATTTAGGATCCAGCCACCCTTCCACCCATCCAGATATTTGCTCAACCTAGTTCCAATTTCAGGCAAAGTTCACCAAAAACTCACTTGGAGGCCTTCCACAAGCTGTGTTCTTTCAGCCTTCAGGGTCTGGTCAGAAATTTCAAGATCTGAACCTCCTTCCCTGGTCTCTAAGAGAAATCTCAGAGTAAGGGGTCAAAACCAAGGACCATATTAATATTTTTATATTTGGCTCAAAAAAGCCAGGTCATATTTTTTTTTCTATGCTAGCATGCTCCACCCCTTGCTCCAAGGCTCCACCTCCCAGTCAGTTGGATATTTGTTAGCCAGTTGTCGCAAAGAACAATACAAGCAAACCTTAATGACTGCAGTCTATTACTGAAATGTCATTGCTTTGTATTATTAAAAAGATCAGAAACATAAATACTAAGTTTTATAGAGCTGTGATACTGTAAATAATTTTCTACTGCAGAGATCAGAACTATTAACTTCTATAAACATTCAGATTTGTACATCAGTTTGCAGTCAAACATCAGTAACAAGTGCTTGAATTCTAATGGGCAAAGCATTCTGAACTAAATCCCTGCAAATTCTATGTCTATAGAAAACTTAAGGTGCCATAGGTTGGCTGAATCACACATGGAACTTGGCACTGGAAGGTCCCAGGTTTGCTTGATTTAGATGTGCAAATAAGTTGGCCTAAGTATGAAATAACACTTTCATACTTGTTAGTGAAGTTAGTCCTCGTGTACTGGCAGCACTAAGTATACAACTCTCAAGCAATACACATATGTGTAACAGAAACAGATATACGTGTTTGTTTAGGCAAACTTCATTCTGGGGGCAAAATCAGTACATTTATGTGGTCTATTAGGACTGTTAACAGAATTGTGCCTTTAAAAAAGGGAGTGGAATAAAGGGACATATGATTATTAGGCCCACTTACAAACCTGTATAACATTCTTAAATGTGGTACATATATTGTCTTCTCTACAAAACCCTTTAAATCTAAAAGCAATTTCTGTTGAACAAATTATACCTTATTTGTTCACATATCTTTAAGGGATTGTGCTTATCTTCATATCTGAAATACTGGAGATGAACCAGTTTATTTGAGTGATGGGGAGGATTGCTCTTTGGACTTGAGATACCATTCCCTAGCCTGGTGCCCTTCAGATATGGTGGGTTATCTCTCTCATAACAACAATCCAATTCTAGTTGGAAATTATTGAACTGATGCTCCCAAAATACAAAGCATACAAGATTTGGAGTAATGTGGTATAGGTGTCAAGATGGAAACTGACCAAATAAACATGTTTTTTCATCCAAATATGATAGATTGTGGAGCTGAACCTGTTTATTTTAAAATTGGGGCCTGTTCTGTATAGAAATATGGATTTTCCCTGTACAATTAAGTTTATGAGTGTACTCTGTCACTATAGTATACTGCAGGAAAAATGGCTTCATAGCACAAACACAAGTACGCATACCAATGTCTTTATCACTACCACCAAATAGGCCCTACTTTCACCCATGTTTATATCATGGAGAAATAAATTATTCTAGTCTTTTGAGAAGAAACAATCACATATACCTATGCAGAAAAGACAAGGAACACAGAAGCCATCTTCTTAGAGGGAGTTGGATAGACATTCTATCAAACAGGAGAAGAAAGAAGTCTATGTGTAATTAATGTTGAAATGCGTATTTAAAAAGAGGAACTGGTTAATCTTTTATTTGATGCCTCATGTTGTTAGTGTGCTTTATAGTTTCATTACAGCTATATTAGTTTTGCAGTTCAAATCTATAAATGACAATAATTTGTTGATGTCAGCTAAGTCCATGGAAAGTTGAAGTGCTGACTTCATTACTATGGAGGCTTTGATGCTCCCTGAGCTTGCTAGTTTTCTTGCAGGTGTTTCTTTACCTGATAGGTAACATCACCAGTGCTTTGATGATGTACATTAATGTTACCTAGTTGGGTAATGAAATGTTTCCAAGCAAACAAAGCTCAGAGAACACCAAGGACTCCACAGTTCAACCCTGAGCTATATTCTCTTCTATTGGAAATACATGAATCCCTATATTGCCCACTTCCTATAAAAATAATTCTACATATAATAGCAAAGGACAAATGACATTCTGCTATTTATATTTGTATGTTTATATATCTACATAGAGATATCCACATATACAAATGTGTGTGCACATGAGCATGTGGGGTATATCATGGAAATCTGAGCCTTAAAAATGAAATATTGTTTGAAGACCATTCAGAAAAGTACAGAATGTACAGCATATAGCTTTCTTTACTATAAGCCTATAAAAAGGAAGCAAATTTGATAGCAGGAAATTTGAAGTAAATTTGCTTATGAAATATAAGTATATAATAGCCATAATGACCCAACACTGAAGCAGAAATAGCAGGGTGCTGGGTTACCAGCAACTGAGTATTATTGTAGAGTGATAAGATGTGAAAGGTACTGGAATGGCTTTCCGTGGAATTAAACTAATGAATGCAGATTTGAGACTTCTTGAAACTGTTTTTCTATAATTAAGAGCATGTTCCTAATCTAGCTATTTGAATATATGCAACCACAAAAAGAAATGTCATATACTCAAATAGCTAGATTAACTTCTGCATTTCAGTTTTCTAAATATTCTGTTTGGTATTTCAATGGAGACATTTAAATATTGTGAATTAGTTTGCAGTGTATTAACTGCTACTAAAATGCTAATTGCATTTTAGTATTCCCAAATCTGCAGATCAAAGGCTGGAATTCTATTAAATTCAATGTGCCTTCTATCCAAAGACATATATGATTGTGCTATACAGATAGTCCTCAAGTTAGAACCATTCATTTAATGACACTCTGAAGTTACAGTGGCACTGAAAAAGTGACTTTTGTCCAGTTTTCACACTTTCAGTATCCCTGTGCCCAGGAGATCAAAATTTGAATGGTTGAAAGTTAGCATGTATTTATGATAGCTAGTGTCCTAGGCATATGTGATCACTTTTTGTGACTTTTCTGACAAGCAAAATCAATGGGAAAGCAGATTCACTTAATAAAAGTAGCAGTGATTCTTCTACAGTTGTGGCAAGAAAGGTCATACAATGGGGCAAAATTCATTTAACAGCTGTCTTGCTTAGCTAAGGAAACTTGGGCTCAATTTTGGTGGTAAGTCAAGGACTTCCTGTATAAATTAGAAACTGTCAGAACTGATGGAATTTGTGAATTCTAAACAAATAAAAGCAACCTGTACTTATACAGGCAAAATATTTTGAAGTGGATACACACAGAACTGCTCTATGTAAATCTGCCCACCCACCCCACACTATATCTTTCTCCTTTTTTGATGATTTTTAAAATGGCTTTAGAGATATATATGAGAGATGGCCATAGCTTGACATTTCAAAAGAGACAAGAGTTTTTGAACAAGATTTCCACTAACTAGCAAGGGGAAATAATGCCATCCTGTGCTCTTCTGACTAGCAAAATGGAAACCATACAATTGAAACTGATGAAAAGCAAAATACGCCAACACTGTTTCAACCATATGGTTTAGACTAATCTGATTATTATTTTTCTGTGCAGAATTTTTATATACAGCCCACAAAGGGCTCTTGTTCATGAGTTGCAAATATGCTTTATAATACTGAAACTGTAAAGGCAATTAATCAACCACCACTGGAGTATTTAAACAGGATCAAGGCCTCAATGTAGCTTGCATTCTTTACTCTTGAAGTTATGAGCTTTTTGTTATGTACTGCTTGCACTGCAATAATAGGAGTTACAGGTAAATGATGGACCATGAAGATTTACAAATAGAATAACAAAAAACTTACAGGACAGAGGCACAGATCAGTACTAGTAGCACTGATATTTCAATTTTGTTTTTCCCTCATTTTTCATCCTTGAGCAACCCTTTCTCAGATGAGCACAATATATTTTTAAGATCTCAGATGCTGTTCACACTTGATATTCTCCAGGTCTGTGTCTTGCATTTGCTTTGAACAGAGTTGGAAAACAATCTATTATTCGCATGTACTGTATCTACATATTGCATAGGAATATGTAGTGAACTGACTGACCTTTAGAGAAGACCTGCCCTGACATCCCTGATCTGAAATTTCAATTAATTTGCCAGATTACAGATACACGTACTCTCATCTTTGTACACTGGAATTTGCAGGCAGCAACTCGTTTTTGTTGCATTTTTCCAATACCAAAAATAGATAGTCTTAAACCTACCAGGCTAGTACTAGCATGATGAATCACTATTTTTCCTCCCTTTTCTTGGGGATGTGTGTGTGTTTTGTAGAAAATGTTGTAAGTAGTTTTACAACGATCCTTGAAAGTGCTATTGCTAATGTACTTGATAAGAAAAGCTAAGGTTCTGTTACAGGAGTACTGTAGTTCTGAAATTGTAACAGACAAGAAAACTTCAGCTTTGATAAACATAATTACTATTTTATTAGAGGTATTCTGCCATATTATTTTGTCAAAAGGTATGTATGTGTTAATTTTCCAACTATTTTGAAAAGTATTAAATCCAAGAATGAAGGTACTTAGTATGTGATGGCTCCTTCATATATGCAAGTAATTATTTGCGAAGAAGTACAGGTAGTCCTCGACTTACAACAGTTATTTAATGACCATTCGAAGTTACAACGGCACTGAAAAAAGTGACATGACCATTTTTCAAAATTATGACCGTTGCAGCATCCTCTTGGTCATGTGATCAAAATCCAACCACTTGGCAGCTAGCATGTATTTATGATGGTTGCAATGTTCTGGGGGTCACGTGATCTTCCTTTGCGAAGCCAGATTCACTTAACAACTGCATTGATACATTTAACGACTGTGGCAAGAAAGGTCATAAAATGAGGCAAAATTTACTTAACAACTCTCACTCTTAGCAACAGACATTTTGAGCTCCATTGTGGTTATAAGTCAGCAGGAAGCATCTGAAATTCCAAATTAGGGATTTATGCTAATCAAATATTTAATACTGACCTTTCCCTCTCCCCAAAGTTGTCCTACATATTTATACCTTCTTCTATCCCCTAGCACTTAGTAACATTTTTAAAAAAAGGTCCTGAAGTTTCACCCAAGTTAATTGGATATTATAATTCCTTAAGAATACAGAGAGCACTCTTTAAAAGAAATCATGGCAATTAAGATCAGGACACCATCCTACAGAAAGGAGAAGGTGGGGTGTAGAATAAAGTAATGGTCTTAGGTGAACTCAATTTACATCTTGGGTGAATAGCACTAATTCAGAAATCTTAATATGGTTCAATGATGAAAGATGTTAAAAATGAACAAGGCAATCACGTATTTAAAAAAAAAAAAACCAAGGTAACCATGTATATAAGATACAGTAGTTGTTGAGGATTCCAGAACTAGAGTGAACATTTTCTCAATTCCCTCCCAATGTATCCTTAATTGTACTAAAATTCAAAGCAATTCCCTATTTCATTCACTGTACTGAACTAGGTACTAGTATTCTGCAAAATCTATAAGCCTGTTCTGCATAGGACAAAGCATGAAAAAGAGGGTGTTGAAAAGACTCCCTTCTAAAAGAAGAAAAATTATCCTCCAAATCAATTTGCAACAGCAAATTCTTCACTTGAAGTTAATTATCTACAGTAGTTGTGCTATGCTTCTAATTCAAAGGTTTTTAAAAAGTGCTTTGAAATGCGTAAGTGTGCATACATGGCAGCACTTCTTTAACCAAATACATTTTTTCCCAGGATCACAGAGTAATACTAGAGGGCAACTGCAAAATCTCAGGAAAAAAGTTATTTTTCTGAAGCAAATACTTCTTTTGGAATCCAAAATGCTGCATAATTCTGGTTTGTGCCTTCAAGTTGATATCAATTCTAAATCACATTTTCTCCATGATAATCTGTCCCTAGTCTGGTCTTTCATGTCCAATGGTAGGGAAAAAATCTTGAAGCAGGTAATTGTATCTGTGATGCTCAAATTCTTTCAGGTGAATACAAGAGAAAATGAATGGCCATATGGCTAAATGATAATTCTGTCTTTAGACAAAAGAAAGGATAGAAGGAATATGGAAGGATGGAGAACAGCAAAGGCATAATTGGGATACCAGGACAATTTAAGCTTGCTAACATAAAAAACATCAAGAAAAATGCATAATAAAGGAGGGGGATCAGAGAGAGAAAACCCTCCCTTTTATTTACCATATTCTGCACATATAATACTTTTTTTTTTTTGCACATTAAGTACGAACTGAAGATTTTAAAGTACACACAAAATTTACACTTGGAATTTTGCAAACTTTCTACACTTTGCAGAACAAAGAAAACAGTATTTTTCTAATATAAGGTGGCACATTACTATACTTAATGATTCCCCCTCATCCCTTTGTTTCAATTTCAATTATGACATCACTCCCTCATCATGTTTAAAGTATATTCAGCAGCAATGTGCTTCCCCAAATATTGCAGTTTTTCTTCGCTATAATTTGAAAGCAGGTTTTTTTTTAATGATCTATAGCAACTATCAAAATTCGCAATGCTTTTCAATTTCTAGCATGCTTCTCTCTTTGAAAACCCTCATTTAAAAGAATTGGAAGTGGGAGGAAGTGGAGCCATGTTACTAAGAAATTATGTCTCTCCATAATTCTGTATTTTGAAATCTTGGAGCATTATAGTCTTCAGTGCAATGTTTCACAAAGATCTACATGGGGGAGAGGAATAAAAAAAATTGAAATTGAAAATTAATCAGTATGAGTGATACTACTAAAACAAAAAATAAAAAATAGAATTAAAAATAAGTAAGTACCCTCATTTTATTGAGGAATGTTTCAAAAAGTCTTCTCAAACACTGAAAACAGTGTTTTATCATATAAGAGATATCAACACTTATCTTTTAAAGACTGAGAAAAAAATAAACCTATTCAGGTTTCCTTCATTTTAGTATTAAATACCCTCCACCCCAAGAATTTAAGAATTACAAAGTTTTTGGTTTTTATTTTATTTTAGCCATTCACTCAGGCTGTATGAACTTCAACAAAAAGACACTTGCCATTCTTAAGAGAGAAAATTTAAAAAAAAATCATTCCATCCACTACTCAGTGGACTCACTACAGAAACTTAGTTCAGCTAAGGTTTGGAAGTAAGTATAACCGCACATAGCTTTTCACAGTAAACCAGGGAACAGCTTACCCTTGGAAGAATGTAGCCTCCTGCCTTTTCATATAAAGAAACAATAACTAAGAAGAGGGAAAATATCCCAAGACTTACATAACATAAGCAGTTTTTTTTTTTTTCTAATTCAGTATAAAAGGCATGTAGGCACCATCTGACAAATCTTGAAATTCAAGGCGGCAAGAGAAAAACAAAACATGTATGGACTTTGCAATACTGAGATTAGATCTACATGAGCCGTAGAATGAGCTGGTTGAGTGACTGATGATGCTGAACTGCACTTTTCAAGCATTCTTCTTCCCAGAAAGTGCAGTCTTGGCTTTAGAAAGATGATTAATACAGCCAAGGGGATGTTGGGCTAATATTTCTCTTCATAATATGCTGAATTTTCTACCTACAAAAGGGAAAATTTCTATCTCTTACTCCACATATGGATTTCTCTACCTGCTATTGAAATAGTACAGCTCATTCTAAGACTTTATTCTGCAAAAAAAACATAGACCAAGACACTGATTCATCTCATCCAGATCTTCAGTGGGCTGTCAAAAATAACAGCGCAAGTCATACAATCACATTCAATTCATGTCTCCAATTTATTCTTTAAGAAATCTTTCCTTCTTTTCCCTCCCCCCCGCCCCCCTGTCAATGTAACAAAACTTATCACACCAAACCCAAATCAATAGATTTTGGGGGATGGAATGATGTCACAAAAAGGCTAAAGAATTTTCATTCTAAAGCCCTGAGGGGAAAGAAACAGAGCAGCCCAGTGAGCAAAAGGGGGGGGGGGGGAAAAATCAACCATTTCTATAGTAGGTGGTCAATAGTTTGCCCATCAAGCTAATTGCTCTGAGGTCAAGACAATAAGAAAGTAAACACTACCCCCCTCATGCCATCTCTTCAGTCATTTTAATAAGGTACCCCTCTTCCTCCTCTTGGAGGTACTCTATTCTGCCCACGAAATGCTTTCCCGTATGCAGTGGACTGGACTGGGCTTCCCCACGTGTGGCTTGTTCCTGTGTCACTTGAATTTGTTACTCCCACCTCATTGTAGTTATGAATGTTGGCCTCTGAGTGTACCAGTGTATTGTTACTCCCCTCAGTTTTGATGAAGGACTGCCCAATAGCAGAATGTATCGCTAAGGGGACTCGGGTGAAACGGAGGTCCTGGTCCCCAGGGAACTGAACTGATCCTGTGCTCTGGTAACTGCTGGACTCCCTGATGTGGCTTGTGGAACCCAGGAAGGTGCTACTTTTCTCCGCAGTTGGGGATGATGTCTCTGTTAAAGTCTGGATGGAATTTCTTTCATCAACATCAAAGTTGCAGCCCTCGGGCCCGTCGGTGCCGTAAGTCCTGGATGAAGTTTGTGACTTGGTGTATTCCGAGGAGGGTTTCTCAACTTGGGGTTCCTGCTTTGGGTGGCTCAGCAGCCCTGCCTCTTGCTGGGATAAAAGTTGGAGGAGAGTGGCTGTCATAGCCGGATTCAACTCCTGAGCTGCATTAGAGTTGTTCTCTTCAGCCAGATTGGGTGGTGGCAGCGGTGGTGGTCCAGGAGGCTCAGGGGGTCTCTTCTCTGGTGGGAGAATGTGAGGACAGGCTGTGGAATGGTTACTTCTTTTAAACACCATCTCATAAGTACATGTGAACAAACATTAAACATTTCAGAGAGAGATATAAAGGAAGTGGGAACATTTAGGGAAGAGAACATTATATTTGAATAAAATAACTTTCAAATTATCGGACATAAAAAGGATTGCATACTGCAGGACTCAAAAATTCTCCTTCTGAGATCTTTGAGAGCCAGTCAGGGTAATAGTACTAGGTATGAAATAGCTGTGTGTGCTTTAAAACTTTTTTAAAAAGAGGTAAACCAAAGAAAAGTAAATTTCTGCATCAAACTTAGTCTAAATTCCTGGGACCCATGTACAAGATAATCATTTCTGGCTTTTACTGTTTATTATACATCTGATTTCATAGTTAGTTACAAAGATCTAGGCAGGGTACTGAAGTTGCCTCCCAGAAAAAATGGTGCTGAACCTCTCCTTCATCTTCTTAAATTTCAGCAGTCATGGCCCACATATTTTCAAATACTATCTCTGAAAATAAAGCAGCTAAATACACTCCTTTAAACAAATGAAAATATTATTTTCACTATGAAGAATATCATATAAACAACAAAATTCCATATAGAATATACAATAGCCCTTCCCATAATCAAAACCCATATGGAATACCCAAAAGAAAGAAATGTATAATGATTCAATTTTGCAAGAGACCAAGCAATATGCTGCTCATTTCCATTTTGGTAAAATGTAGGGATTCTCCCCATAGATAAGGTATCAGATATCCCAAACCATTGAAGCTGATAAGAATGGACCCTCCCCACCAATATTGGCCTAGTTCAGAATAAGCACCTGGAATTTCTACTTCAGTTTAGACTGTGATAGTTTCTTTCATAAGAAGGGTGAGATGATGGGGTAGGCCTCAGTGGGAGAATCTGTGTCCTCTCATTTGTAGAACAGACTTCTTTAGAACTCATTTCCTCAGCACAGATCAGCAACTATTTTAAGTTCACCTTCATAAAGGACTTAAAGATTTAATTAGAGTAACATTAATTATAGGCTTTAGTCTTCTTAACATTCTAAAGACTAAATGTAAGGTTTCTAAGCACAAAGCTAGGGCAATAATGAGGAGGACTATGATCTAGCCTTCTCAGTACCATACTAGCTTCCATGTGCATGAAAACTGATATGAGAGAATATCTGAGCAATCACTTCTCAATTGAATAAGGTACATGCCAAGACTTCCCAGCCTTACATCCTAAAAATTCTTTCACGAGAGAAACTAGGGCCAAGAGTACACAACTTGCTCAAGGTCTTATGACGAGTATTTTCAGGAACCCAAAACTGTTGCCAGATTCCACACACACTCAGAGACGACTACCAGGCTTGGTTAAAGAATATTCAAAGTGTTTTTTATTTACCACATGGAAAGACCCATATAATTTTCCCCCTTAAGTCCTAGGAGCAAGGGGGTGTCACAATTATTTACCTGCAGTTTCCTCCTGAGGCAAAGTGGGGGTTTTCCGTTGCCCCTGTAGATCACTGTTCTTCTCACTGCTATTCTGCTCTGTATTTGTTGCAGGCTCTTGGGTTTTAATTAGCTGGCTCAGCAAAACTGCCAGAACGCTTTGCATGTCTCCCTGAGTGCCTGCTGCTTCGGGAGTGGGTTGTTCCTCAGAGGGATGGGCTGGCGGGGGTGGTTCCTCAACAGCTGTTTCCTCTTCAGGCACTTTCTGGGAATCCTGCAGTTGAATGGTGGTGGTGGTGGCTTCAGTGAGTGCATTGATAGACTGGTTAAGGGCCTCTAGCTGTTGTTGCATCTCAGGGTTTGAATGAATGTTGAGTAGTTGGGCCATCTGTGGAACACTTAGGTCTGTCTGGCTCTGCAACAAGTTCAGTAAGACAGCCAGCTCACTCTGATTCAGCTGTTGTGTGATGTCACCAAGACCTGCTGAAAACATGAAGGAAGGCAACAGGGAACAGAAAAAGAAGCAAGAAGACCTTAGAAAAAGTAGACCAGGAAAGTGTCTATATGTAACTGTACGTCTTACTTATAGACACATTTAGTGTTATTCTCCTCTTTTCCTTCAAAAAATAATTTTTAAAATTATTTAATGTAAGAATAGTAAATGACACAACAGTCTAAGGACATAGGGTGTGTACAGAGGGGCAAACAGAAAAGTTAACCAGAGCAATTCAAAATACTAGTAGGAGACTCATTCAAAATGCTAGAGGGAGAACTATCATATAAGCCCAGTTTCTCATCTCACATACCAGGATGGATTGTATTTGCGGAGCTGAATCTATGGAAACATTTCTCAGTCTGGTATCCTCTAGTCACCTGGAACTTAGCCTTCATGTTATTAGCTGGAGATTATAAAAACTGAAGTTCAGGAAAACTGACATTCACTAATTTGGGGGATCAGTCTAGACTGTACAACTGGAAAGCACACATTTCACCTTTATTGTATATGGCTACACTATTAAGGAAATTCCTCTGTTTGATCCAGTTTTATACACCTGCTAATTTGCACTACTGCCTATTGGAATTGCAGCCTCAGCTTCCTCGGTGCATTTGCCCCATCTGTTTTCAGATTCCAGAATTTAGCTCAGTTTAGTGTGTAGATGATAGAAGTCAGAAAAGACAGAAAAATGAACCTGTTAACTTTACTGGAACTCTTCAGAAACTATTAACGCATTAGTCTTTTGGAAAGATATTCTAAACTGAGAGCAAAAAGCAGCCTTTTAGTTATTTATAATCTGTTCTTTGTTCAAGTCTGCAGGACTGTTTTTAGTGTGACTTGCAACCAGGTCATTGGATGAGAAGATATACTAAATAAATCTTTGAAGTCAGTGATACACCGAGTAAGGAACAGAAGAGACATTAGGACTGGATACTTCAACAGCCCTTGAATGGTTAATTAATTGTAGAAGTGTGCCTCAACGACTAAAATAATGTGTATCTCAAAAGTAAATCTGACACAGATTTTAATTCAAACTGGATTCTTCAATTATAATTCAATATAGATTCTATCACATGCAAAATTTAAATAACTCAGCATAATTTTATTAATAAAATACTGTCAATGATCAGTAGGACTGCAAAGTCTATATTGTAATTTCATAGGACTTCTAAAGCAGAGTAACTTCTAATAATATGGACTGAATTTACTGAGATTCACAAATTTCATTTTATGATTTATACAGTGGAGCCTTGGGTCACAACTGTAATCAGTTCCAGGACTACGGTCACAACCCAATTTGGTTGGGACTGGAAGCACGACCATCTGCGCATGTGTGGACCCCCAAAAAAACGGCAAAGGGGAAATCAGTGTGGAAAAGGAATCTTTCCGCACCGATTTTGTTCGCCACCTGATTTTTGAATCATGACCAGATTCAAAAATTGGGTGGATTTTTTGTTCACCACGCAATCTGGTCACGAACAGGATCGTTCGTGACCCAAGGCTCCAGTGTATTGCATTGACTATGTTTCTAGATATGTATGCTTTGCTTAGAGATTAAAACTGATGTTCAAGCTTTTAAAATGATATAATGTATTCTATTATTCACAATCAGTTAATTATATTCTGGAAAATTATCATCTCTAAGACATTTGTAAATCCCTTGCTTACTTTTTTGTCCCTTTTTCCCCTTCTTTGTTTACATATATTTATCTGAAATGTCTAATAAGGTAAAGATAAAAGGTAAAGGTATCCCCTATCCAATCATGTCTGATTCTACAGGGCAGTGCTCATCTCTGTTTCTTGGCCGAGGGAGCCAGCATTGTCCAAAGACACTTCCAATGGTCATGTGGCCAGTATCACTACATCAAGGGGCAGGGGATGCTGTTACCTTCCCACCAAAGTGGTACCTCTTTATTTATTTGCATTTGTATGCTTTGAAACTGTTAGGTGGGCAGGAGCTGGGGCAAGTAAGGGAACTCACCCCATTGCACAGCACTTAGGTCTGAAAGCTGGGCTGTTAGATTCCCAGCTGATAAGCTCAGTCTCTTTAACCACAGAGCCACAGCATTCCCAAAATACACTTATTAGATATGTTTAATAAAAACGTAGAGGAGAGACCTAGTTCCTGAACAGGCACAAGTAAACTCTGTCTGAAAAACAAATACTATTGATTGAAGTTAATACATGATGCATTATATGCATATTATTTATTATATACATATGTGAATGGGAATTTATCCACATGTAAAATGGTAAAAAGATTTCCATCAAAAAACTGCTAAACTGAAATCCAACAAATTTACTGGCTCTTTACCCTTGCTTTCTCAAGGGAGAGTAAGACCCCTTGCTTCATTGTGCTTGCCATTTTTTTAATATTATATTTTCTCTTTTATTAATTTTATTATAATTTCTTTGTTTGATTGTTGTGAGCTACCCAAGATCGTTGACCACTAGGTGGCCTACAAGTTTAATAAATTATTATTATTGTATAAATTTCCAAAAACTACCCAGAAACTTTAATTAAGGTGGAATAAAGCTAAGAAATGTCTAATCAAAATTGGCTATAAAGAATGTATTACTAATTACTATTATTAACATGCATATGGTGTTTTTAAAAAGTACACACCACTATTCTAAGTACCTCTAAGTCAGTTTGGAAAGTTGAATTTCCAAATACGTAAGGATGCAAAAAATCCTGCCAATTAATTAAATTTTGAAGGATTTTCCTAGGTTATGCACTAACCAAATGAGTCTCCAGCACAAGGTTGTGTTTTGATCTGAGCAGACTGGGGGGGCATTGGGCTGCTATGATTCTTGATAGCTTCAGTGCTTATTACAGAGGCTGTGTCCTTCCGGGAAACCTTTGCTAAGAGAGGTTCCTCGACCGCAATCCCACTTTGCCGTTGCCGCCGGCGTTTCTTGCTCCAGAGTTCATGACAATCCTGCCAACGAGGGAGGCTAGAAAGACAATACATAAACATTAGAGACAATAATGGCAAGGGCAAACAATTAAAATAAAAATTCTAATATTAGATTATTGGTATTTCTCTCATTACCCCAATAGTCCAACGCAAAACTCCTTTCTCATGTGTTAGAAACTCTTATATAAGTCAAAAGGGAGGTCATTTGGAGTGAGTGAATGAGAGGAAGAATAAACTTAGATTTCACAAAAGGCTTTAAAGCTATATAGAAGCCACAAGAATTGCACTACTACTTTTTTAAAGCTTAGGGTATATATATCAAGGGCCATTTCAGTAAATAAAATTTGGAGTTACAGAAAAAATGTGGCTTGAATCTAGACATGTCTATTTTTTCTTGGATTAGACAATTTTCTCCTTGCCTCATCTATCTGTAGCTCCAACAGATTCCACAAAGACCTTGACACCCCCCCCCCCAAATGTGGGAGGTGGCTACGTGCAGACATATCATAGGAATAAAGAGGATGCCAGCAGCCTTTGCATGTACAAAGAAAAAGTAGATATCAGGACTGAAGTACAAGGTAGGCAATTCTAAGCTATCCTCCAAATTTGGACTAGCTTGTAAACCAAGGATGGGCTTCTTTTTCCTTTAGCAGGATACTTACTCTGGAGGATCCATCTTGCTGATATCAACATCCTTTAGGAAATCACTCTGCAAGGCTTGCTCTGCTGTACATCGTTTATTGGGGTCCAGTGTTAGCATATGGTCTAGCAAGTCAAGGGCAGCAGAAGGAATGCTAGAAGATGAGAAAAAATATGGGGAGGAGAGGCCAGAGTTGCCACAATAATCAGCACTGTTATATATTTATATTTATATATAAATAAATAAATTTCCTATTTCTTAATCACCCACCTTTTTCAAGGAGGGGACCTGTGTAATGTACAATGTAATTAAAATATAAACAACATATAAAATCAACATTTAAATTAATTTAAGCTTAAAAAATTAAATGGTAAAATATAGCACTATAAAATTTCAGAAGTCAAATTACTTGACATAATTTTCAAATATTTAAGACAAAGTTTTCAAGTTTTACCAGGTGTGGCCAATCTATAGCATATAACTATGTATTTTGTGCCTCCAAGGCTCTTTCCAACTATGAATAATATTCCAAAATGTACTTCAGGGAACCTGTGAAACACCAACATAGTCCTTGTCTGCCTTATGCTTTTGCCAGTAAATTCAACTGACACCTGCAGAACCGTATTTTTAGAGGGCAGCACTCCGTGAAAGGTAGGTCAGAATGAGCCCTTTGGTGTCAAGCCTATGGGAAAGAACTTGTTCACTGAATATGGATACACATCTGTCTTTCATACAGATAGTCCTTGACTTGTGACCACAACTGAGCCCAAAAATTATGTTGCTAAGTGAGAGTTGTTAAGTGAATTTTACTCCATTTTACGATCTTTCTTGCCATAGTTGTTAAGTGAATCACTGCAGTCGTTAAAAAGTTAGTAACTTAGTTGTTAAGTCAATCTGGCTTCCCCATTGATTTTGCTTGTCTGAAGGTCGCAAAAGATGATTACATGACCCCAGGACACTGCAATCATCATAAATATGAGTCAGTTGCCAAGCATCTGAATTTTGATCACATGACCATGGGGATGCTGAAAGGATTCTAAATGTGAAAAATGGGCATAGGTCACTTTTTTCAGTGTTGCTATGTAACTTTGAGTGGTCATTAAATTAATTGTTGTGAATCGAGGACTATCTATACTGCAATGTGATACTTGCAGGTGCATGATTCTGATAAATTTGTGCTTAGGTAAAATGTTTGCCTGAAGAACTGTTACTAGTCAAAGCAGATGTTTCTGGATTAGATGGACAAATTTGATTTCATATTAGTCATCTCCATATGTTCATTTAAAAATCAGTCTAATATACCAGCTCTGGAAGAACGGATGGGATGATCTTAAACTGGCATCAGTTGTGTTGGGATTAAATCACTAAAAATTGAGGCCACATGTATGGATTTGCTCATTTCTTTCCTTGCTTAAAGCCTACTGCCTCGGGACATGGATCTAACGCTCTCTGCTGACTAAACAAATAATTATGCCTTCATTCATTTCCATCAAATGTACATGGTTGTGGCATACATAGTAATTCAAATGAATGTACCAATCTATGTGCTGACAAAAGAGAAAATGCTTTGGGAATTTGGCAGCAAATATATTTACTCATATCCACATGTATATTTACTCATATCCACATGCCTTCTCCATTCAAATCAAAACACAACTGAGATGAATAAATACCACAATAATATCAGAACAAATTATTTATTTAAAAAACAGTACTAATAACAAAGTACTAGGAGTCCCAAACCCTGAAATGAAATCTTGTAGCATATTTTAATTTCATCTATTTGCCCAACCATGAATTGCCTAAGAATGGATGCTCTTGAGTGCAAAGTCTTCTCAAGTATGGGGAAAAAAAACAAATTGTATTTTTTCTGTATGCTGGCAGTAAGTAATCACTCCTCCCCCTTTATCCAAGACACTTATTGGACACTACTGAATGCAGTTAACAGCTGCAACAGGTAAATGTCCCCATGTCCTCTCCTAATTCTCATTTAGAATCCACTAGAAGTTTGTGACTTTAGGCCCATGAATATTTTACAGACCCTGGGAGTTCACAGGTATCTAAAATCCAATACAATTAACAATATACATGGGGCCAAATAAAATTATCTACAACTGCAGTAAGCCTACATGAGACATAGTGGTCAACAATTTCATCCTTCTCTCTTTTCCATCCCCAAAAATTGATCTAGAAACCAGGAGACTGTGAGTCCAGCCTACCTTAACCTGTTTTCTGAAAGGGAGGAACTTGAGCAAGCTTTTTTAGGAAGACAAGTGGATAGCCTCTGCACCACTATATTATATCATATTCACAGAGACCGCATATAGAAATAAAAAATTAGATATTGTGCTTTATCATTATACTAAACATGACGACATACTGCATACAATGCTATGCTCTCATCCAAAGTATGCCAACTTACAAAGAAAACTCCTCCCGCAGGCGCCTACGATATTGCTTCTTAGGTTTCATGGTGTTGAAGTAGGGAAGTTTGATGACATCTGGCCACGCAGCTGGACACGGGCTCCCACAAAGACGGCTGCAAGGAAATATAAATACAGTTTTGAATTTCTCAATAAACATAATACTTGAAATCACTGAGTTTTATGGTTATGTTCAAATTACCCATCCAACTCCAAATAATACATTACCAACACTTGGATATCACCTTTCCCCATTATGCAATATAGAAACCAATATCCTTTGGCATAGTGGCTTAATGTGCTGGCCTAGAAAGTAGGATATTGCAAGATCTAGCTGGGTGATTTTGTCTCTCTCTCTCTCTCTCTCTCTCTCTCTCTCTCTCTCTCTCTCTCTCTCTCTCTCTCTCTCTCTCTCTCTCTCTCTCCCTCTCTCTACTAATTTTTAAAGAGGAAATTCACAGAGTATACATAAATGATTTTCAATTCTGTCTAATTAAACTCAAATTTTATTTGAAATATCTCAAAGGATTCATTAATAGTTATTGGCATGGACTTTAAAACTGAAATAAAAAGAACATCAGAGAAAATAAAATGAAATATAATTTGGGCAGCAGGAGTGAAATTTCCATGAATGATCTCTAAATGCAGAAGACATATGAAGAAGAGCCTATCTTTTTTTGGTAGTATTTAAAGAACCACAGAAATGAGTTTGCTACATACAGTAGCAAACTGAACATTCTGACAAGCAGAGATGATTGATTGATTACATTTATTTGCCCTCCATCTCATATCCAACAACTCTGGGTGGCTTATAACATAAAAAACATTGAAAAAACATTAAAATTATCAATTATAAAAACACAGAAAATAAAAAGATTTAACAGATACAATTAATGAGACAAGATAGCATAGAAGGGAACCAAACGCATGGGGGGGGGGGGAGGTGGCATTGAGTTTTATCTACTGAATCCAGTATGGAGCTCCCACATTGGGTTCCCAAGCCATCTGGCAGGGTCTTGAGGTACTTTTGAAATATCCAGAGAGCTCTTCTCCTGGATCCTGTCAGCTGAAATTCCTTGGCTGACAAGATCTACAGTATGGCCCCTCTGCCAGCATGGGTGAGGCAAGCCATGATTAAGATTAGCTAAAGAAGACACTTGTAGATGAATAATAAAAATGTATTTATTTATTTAACTCAAATGCTGTCCATCTCACCAATAAGGCGACTCTGGGCCCAGGCAATGGATTTCAGATTTTAGAAAAATTCCTAACAAGGATTAAGTTACTTGAGAGAAGACTTTGCAGCTGATGAAACTGCAAACATTTTTTTTCTCAAGGATTAGCAGATGTTGACCAGCTAAATAAGTCACATAGCGATTCTTTTCCGCCCTGGCCTCTTTCCCAACTTTGTATGGTATCTAAAGGGAGTCTAAATGCCAGTTTCTGGTAATCTAACGGCATCATTAGAATCACAATTCAAAATTATAGCTAAGCTGCATATACAGAAGTCTGGGTTCCTATCTCCTGAAGAGTGGATTACCAGACTGGAGATAAAGACTCATAATATAAGATATAGTTACATAACTTCAAAAACTCAAGAAAAGCATTTATTTTGGCATCTACGTACATTTCTAACATGAGCAATCAGCTGGTACATACTGTTTATAGATCTGATCTGTACCTAATATAATTGCTTGCAATTCTACAAAATATGACAACTGCTGGCACAGCCAAGGCAGAATACACAAACTACTCCCTATGCCCGATCTCCTTTCTATCATTCATAGAATGCTTTACCTGATTAATTCAAGCTGGGACAACTCAAGATTAGCTTGAAAAACAGGTTTCTTTGTGAACAGTTCCCCAAGGATGCAGCTAGGAAGAAAACAGAACAAGCTAAAACACCAATAGCATAAACTGGAGTATTTGGGGGGAGGGAGAGATGGCAAGCTTATCTTGGTTGCCTAAGGATCTTATTAGATATCTAGCAAATTGCCAATGAAAGGTGCATGCAAAGGACCTATCTGTATTTACCGAGCAGCATTTCCCATTGCCTTGTGTGAGAGAGAGATCTTCATATTTTCTTCTGAAGAAAATTATTGCCATGAACAATGGTAATGTTTTAGTTCACATTTATAAAAAGGAACAATAGAATATCTTAAATACAAAAACCTGAAGGCTTTTTTTAGAAATGAGCTCTTGCATGTGCTTGTGGCTACTGTCCTAAAGAAACAGCAAAAATTTAGATTTATCATATTATTTAAGGAAGATCAAACCTAAATAGAATTTCAGCTGCACAATGCTTAAAGCTTGAGGTATGAACCACTGTAGGTAGTAACCACAAGTTTAAGTCAGAAACCAAAGCATGGAAGAGTCACTGGCTTACCCACAGCTCCAAACATCTATAGCTGGTGTGTAACGCTCCTCGCCTAGCAGCAATTCTGGTGGTCGATACCATAATGTAATGACTTTATTGGTATATGGACGGCTAAGTGAGAAAACAATTATAAAATACATTTAGATGCAATAATTCTGTAAAAATCAATGTAAACAGAAATATATTGGATGGTACAATCAACAGAATGGCTATTGATTATTTAAGCAGAATTTTAAATTTACAAATTTCATTTAAAATCACCCTCAAGTCCAGCCTGAAACATTCATGATGAAAAGTGATCAAGATACAGTTGCAGAACACATTTTTGTGATATGCAGATACCTGCATATCACAGTTCAGAGACAACAAGAAATAAACTGCCTCTGATCTCATTCCCCTCTCTACAAAGAAATCATCATCTATCAGGTGTTCAAACAGGATACTTTCATTGATTAAAAAAAAAAGATAGGTCAATGCTTTCTCTCTGATAAATTGTAAACAAAATTAGTAAAATCGTTGCTTTTATTGTCAGGGATCTAAAGCTCAAAAGAATTCACTTAATGGCTTCAGTAAGTTTAAGATTAAAGTGGATTATAAATGAACTATAAATTTAGTTCTAAGTCCAAGGCATAACCAAGAAGATTAAAAACAGGCAAAGACAGTGCAATCAGCTCTCTCACTAATACCACTAACTCAAAAAGAGAGACAACAAAGATAATGCCTACATATTTGTTTGCAATTGAATTCAATAGGGTTTGCACAGCAACCCATCCAGGTGTATTACATGTAAAATATCTAAAGTCATGCCTATGCTCCTCTTAAACATCTTACCTTTCTTCTGAACTGTAAAGTCGGGCAAGACCAAAGTCTGCCAGCTTGATCTGCCCACTGCAATAAAAAATAATTATGACCCCTTAGTAACATTTTACACAAAAGAGCAACATTGCATAAACAAGAATTACTGAATTTGCAGCAGGTACCTGTAAGTCACACTTTCAAGACATAGAAATCTCCTACAGAAGAGATTCCCTACAAAATTATCCTACAAATTTATAGATATAATCTATTTTTCAACTACATAATCTATTCTTATAGAAGTCTGGGGGCAGCAACAATGCACGGAAATACATTTTCAAGTTATTCATCAGTTCATTGATCAGTTCCCCCTTGGTGTAATAGAGGGCTAAATATGCACCAGGGGGAGTGTTACAATAGTAATGGAAGGTAATTAATAAAAGCCTCAGAATTTTTAAAATATGAGGACCAGATCCAATAGGTCTGCTGAGATCAGCTGCCCTTGGCCTTTTTTCCTCTCTGAATTATTTCCATAATGAGAGTATGAATCCAATGGGAATGCAGTATGTTTGGAAGAGTTCTCTGGGTGAGATCAGATTAAAATATATTAAATAAGACAAATATTCATGACAAATCCCCCTTTGCTGTGAAAATGTATATATGAAGTCATATAGATGAACTAGATTGGATCTGGTGTCACCATAATAAGAAAGATTCATTCTGATAGAAAACTAGCAGCTTTTTATTATAATTTATCTAGCCTATTTCACAAAAAATGACCCTAGGTGGCATGATTCTTTAACAGAAATGGCAGCCAGCTATTGTTATTATGGCAAAATATATGTAACTCAAATGAACAAACAGCGGTATATATAAAAGATGTTTTACTTGATGGAACAATGATAGTCAGATAGATCTCCATTAGAAATTTGTTTCATGATACTAGTACATTAATAAGTAAATTTTTGCTTTCAAATTATTACTAGAGCAGGCAAAAGAATACAGAGCAAAGCATCTTCCTCATATCTCAGGAAGGGTAAGAATACAACAGACATTTTTTAAACATACTAGATACAACATTGAGAAAATAATTATTCAATTCCCATACAAAGTCATCTAATACAAAATAAATTTACATCATTACCTGTTGTTTAATAAGATGTTGGAACATTTGATATCTCGATGAAGAAAGTTTTTTTTGTGACAATAGTCCAGTCCCTCCATCAACTGCTTCATGAATGATTTGATATGGTCCTCTGAGAAATGCACCAACCCAGATTCTAGCAATCCCATGAGGTCATGGTCCATATATTCAAATACAAGATAAAAGGCACCTACCAGAAGATTAAAAAAACCAAACACCACTATTTTTATTTAAGAATTAAAATATGAACATTTAGCACATCAAATACCCTGGGAATATTCTAAAGTATATTATGCCGTAAGTAGGAAAATGTAATGCCATAAATTGTGCTCTCAGCAAAAAGGATTCTAAATTGTTTAATGTTCCATTTCACTTAGTATTCATTATTGACAATTGGGTCTGCATATCTAAATTGTAAAGAAATTCTAAATCCTAAGAATAGCAATATTATTTATTAATACCTATTATTGAAGAACCTGATTATCTTACACAGCACAGAATTCCTCTCAAAATTTCACAAAGATCCTCAAGGTGAATAGGAATCTTCTTACCCAGATGTTTGTTATAAAGTAAGCCACTGGTATTTTAATATTCTAGACAAAATTAAAATATACCTCCTCACAACACATTTTTAAATGTACAGAGGATGTTTATTACTGCTAAATAAGCCAGTTAATTTGAAATGCAGGTCATAATCTCACAACCTATTTCCAAACAATCTTCTTTGACAATGAATACCTTTGTCCTTCTTGAAATCCAGTGCATCTTGTTTGTCTGTAACAATTTCCTTCATGTTGACAACACTCCGATGAATCAACTGTCTGAGAATCTTGATTTCACGGATAGCTGTAATAGGGAAGCCTTCCTTTTCATTGTCCAGCCTTACTTTTTTCAAAGCTACCAATTCACCTGTCAAATACAGCAAATTATAAAAGTAATAATGGTCAAACAAAACAAGAGAAATGAAAAATAGGATCTTCCTGAAACATGTCCCTGTTTGTCACTTATCTGAGTAGACAACGTCAATACAACTGGTCTGCGATTTAGGACCAACCACTTAATGACCATTCAGTTATAATAGACTTGGGAAAAAATTATTTACGACCTGTTCTCAAAACTATGACAGCCACACTCACATTCTCTGTGGTCACATGACCAATCCTGTGATCACATGACCACAATTTGTGACATTTTTGTCAGTTTCCAGCAAAAAATGCCCATTCAGAAGAATGGATTTGCTTAAAGACCATGTAATTTGTTTAACAACATGGTAATTTGCATTATTTATAAAATTTATTTACTTATAAAATTTATTGGCAATTTTTTTTTAAATAATATTACTATAAAAACAGTTATAAAATATAGTCATGTGGTACCTTGACTTACAATTGCTACAACTTCTGACCAAAATTCCAATCTGAATTGTGACTGTAGGTACAATGAAAACTTTTTATCATAACAATGTTGGGGATATTAGATGTATATTTCAGAACCTTTCTTCATTTCCATACTTGGAATTAATCCCATAACAGGTATTTTGAATTACTTGCCATTGAGACTAAAAGGGCAACCAGTTTATCTTTAGATTATTGTTACCAACTATTACAAATAAACCTCTACTTATAACCACAATTAAGCTCAAAATTTCTATTGCTAAGCAAGACAGTTGTTAAGTAACCTGTGCCCCATTTTATGACTTTTTTGCCGCAGTTGCTGAGTGTATCACTGCAGTTGTTAAGCAAAGCTGGCTTCCTATATTAATTCTGCGTGTCAGAAGCCAACTGGGAAGGTTACAAATGATGATCCCATGACATATTTTGGTTTCAAGCCAAGGACTAACTTGTATAGATCATTTGTTCCTCTATTTACAGAAGAAGTCACACTTTTATAATGAAAATAATAAAAAATCATCTGTGTCAATAAATAGCTCTCTCTCCTCTCACTCATATATATGTGTGGGGTGGTGGTATATTATTCAGAGGAGAGAGAGACGGAACCAGGACTGCCTGCATGATGACATTCCTTGCAATGTTTGGAGAGGCCAGGCTGAGTACAATGCTGTCCCAGGTCCCTCAGGCAGTGGGGGAGACGGTAGATGGGACAGAGAGCTGCCTGCCCTCACAGATATGGCCCAGTGATTGACTGCAGAAAGTGATGTTGAGAGGCAACAGATCCCCTCTGATGAGAAACAGCTGTCTCCCCCTTGTCCCGAGGACACAGAGCAGAGAGGAGGGAAGTTCAAAGGTCTGAAAGGTTGCTTGGAAGAAGGCCACCTCACCCCTTCTCACAAGGAATACATGGGTTGACTTAAGCAGAAGCCAGGGGAGACTCTTTGTCAGGAACAATTGTTTGCTTTGTCTTACACTCCTCCAGCTTTGAAAAAAAGCCTTGACTTGTTTCAGCTTGTCTCTTGCCTTGTGCCTTTTGCCTTGTGGACCTGCCTTGCTCTATGGACTTTGACTCTTGTGGACCTGAACCTTGCACCTAGTCTTTGGATTTCCTCTCTGCCTTTGCAAATTGATTTCATTGCTTATTGGCTTTTGTTTGTTGGACTGGGTAGCTGCCTTCAGGGAAGTGTGGGGTGAAGCCTTACTGGCCATTTTTTGTTTGTTGTGGAATTTAACAGAGCAATAAAGAACTCTATCGTAGTCCATCTCTGCAAAGGTGACCTGGATCATAACATACGTATATATTTATATATGTATATGTGTGTGTATGTGTATGTGTGTGTATATATATGTACATGTACATGTACATGTACATATACATATATACATATATACATATATACATACATACATACATATACATATACATATACATATACATATACATATACATATATATATATATATATATATATATATATATATATATATATATATATATATATATATATATGGCATTCAGCATACATGTTAAGTACCTGCGAAAACTTAAGAAAACACACACACACGCATATATATATATATATATATATATATATATATATATATATATATAATGTTTATGTATACACACTACATATATATACACACATGCTCAGGAAAAGAAAGTTAAAAATAATCCATGTTTTTATATTTACCTGTATCCTTGTCCTTGGCTTTGTACACTTGCCCATATGTTCCCTCACCAATAATACCAATAATATCAAATTTGTCCACACAGCGCTTTCCCCATTCACTTTCTGTCTGTCTCCTCTCACCATAACGAGGGCAACAGATTCTGGAAGAGATTGGGGGGAGAGAAACAGAAGAATTGTTAAAATGTGTAATTCTAAGACAAAACTGTTTCATAAATGTTTTATGATCATCCTACTCAGATCTCTGTGTGTGTATGTCATATAAAGTGTATATCAGAAATGCTGTAATACCTAACTTATTTATTATAAATATGAGCCACTCTTTTTCTCAGAAACTCAAAGAAGATCAAACTTAATTTTCCAGGTAGGCAGATTACAGTACTAAATGAAATTAAGTATTAAACTGTATAGTCCAGATTCAGACTGGAATAATGGCTTATTTAACAGATTTATTAAATAAACAACAATTGGCAAGATTAATTCATGATTAAATAGTAACCATTGTTTACAAACCACAATGATTCACTTACTTTCCTAAATCAAAATAAAAAACATAACATCACAGTTCAGTATAATATCTGAGTAACGGCACTGTCAAGCGGTCATCAATTTCAGATTTCTCACCCTATGTTGTAAAAAATTTGAAGACATTTTATGTTTCATAGTCCTAAGATAAGTCTAAATTATGGAATTTGATATTTTATGAAGAATTCTGGCTTAATTAAGTACAAGACTATTATGGATAATTATATAGACATCTGTATTATTATCACTTATACATATATGGAATTATTTCATGTAGATGGAAAGACACATTTATATTCCTGATGTTAAGGAGTGAAGTGAAATATGGGGTTTTTGTCAATTTTTGAAATGTACTTATACTTTAACAATGACAAGCTAGTTTCCTATGGATTTAATAATAAATTTAAGAATTGAATTTATTTTATATTACCATATAGATTTTTTTTTCTATTTTCCTACATTTTTTTCTTTTTTCCTCTCTATTTTTTAATTACTGCTATATGTAATTCCTTTAATTATCATTGATATATTTTTGGTTAGTTTTTTTTAAAAAATCAGTGTTTATTAATGAAAAATAGTAATCATTTCATCAGCTAGCAACTCTGGAAGAAGAGAAATATAAGCAATTATAATATCACTGAAGCATCTGAAGATGTCTAATAACTGAAACACTTTTAATATATGGCTAAAATTTTTAGATAAAGAAAAGAATTACAAGTCCGTAAAATGATGTAAAACCTTATAAAAATAATGAAGAAGACTTTTGAAGAATGGAATCTGATAATAGTGTGGATAGACTATGTCCAAAAATTATTATTGAGTAAATGATAGATGCAGAAAAGAACAAATTTTATCTAGCAAAACAGAGATGGAATCAAAAATGGATTTACAACTAACAGGTCAAGAGAATGACCCAGAAAAGGATGTTTCACTGGACCTACATTAGAAACTGGCTGGTGTTTTAACATACAAAAATACAAATGACAAAACAAGAAAGTGGTCTGAGTATATATTTTTTCTACTGGATTTACAAAAGAGACTTGTTAGAGACTTGGAAAACCCTGGGTGATGGGACAGAAAAAGAAATGAAATCAAATCATACAATATGATGAATTAAAGAATAAGACTGTTAGAAGTAAAAGGAAGGAATATAAAGTTGCTTTATTTGATCAAGGTTAAACAAGGTATGTTGTTACTTCTGGCAACCATTTATGGACTTTCTCCTAGTAGAAAATATGGTATTTATGGATTTGTTTACAGTTAAGAGATGGTATATGGAATTAAAGCATAAATGTTTGTCACCTTATAGGTAAAAGTCACTAAGTTTGTTTACACTTGTTTGGAAGTCATTTCTTTATATTTTTTCTTTATTATATTCTTACTTTTCTATTTATCTTTTTTCTTACAACTTTTACTTTTTTCTATTCTATTATCTTACTTTAAGTTTAGTTTATATTAGATTTTATCATAATCAAAATTCTTTAAAAATTTTATCTATATATTAGCTTAATATCCATGCTTCGTGGTCAGACTTAGCTTTTGGGGAGGAAAATAGGAGGGAAAATTCTGCCTCTGCCTACCAGCATCCATCGGTATTTATCTGGCTAATATCCTGTCATTGTGTGTGAGAGTTGAGGGCTGTTTGGAAACTGAATTTGCTGTATTTGCTGTCTGAACAAGAAGGAGACAGCAAGGAGCCTGGGCATGGGCTCAACTGTTCTGTACTAAAGCTGCTTGGTGCTTGAAACTAAAACTGAAATTGAAACTCCTCTCCTCTGCTTGTGTTTTGCATTTGGAACAGATTTCTCTTCAGGTGGGGAGGGGGAATAGAACCCTTTAGCATCACAGCATGTTATTAATAATATACGAAGCAGTAATGCTCTGATGGTCATTTCGAAAAATCCTTTCTTCGTGAGCACCTAGAAGCCAAGAGGAACATACGTGCCAAATTTCAAGTGTGTAGGCTTTACAGATCTGTAAAGGCTTTAACTCAGGGAAACAAAATCCAATTGCAATTTTCGTATAAAATTATACAGAGCATATTATTCCTTTATAATAATGACAGAGTTCATCAAGAGTTAAAAATGCTTCCATAATGCTAAAAATAAGCCATTTTCCATCCAAACAGGACAGTTATTTTATCTTTTTTTTTTTTTTCTGGCGAGATATTTAGAAACAAAGCTCTAGCTAAATCCATATGCCATTTTATTTTCAATAATATTTCTAAGATTTATGTGAAATCCAATGCATTAATAGAAATACAAATCATATTTGAAAGTGATGCTTTGCAATATACTTAACTTTTATTTTAGACTATAAAATAACTAGATAGGCATGAAGTCGGGCAAATTCTAAGGGAGATGTTGTCGGATACACTGGCACCCATGGATAACAAGCTGAAGATCAAATTTTATCTTCCATGCACTATGAACTGAATCTGCATTTTAAGATTCCCTAATTTTCCATTTCTATCCTTTTCAAAATGGATTGTGTTTCAATTGGAAATACAAGTGTTATATTTACCAGTACTAATCAAAACTAAATCTAGAATTATGAGAATATTATATTATATTAGCTTTGCTATATGTCATAGCACAACATGAAAGGTGGTTTGGCTTAGGTCTATAAACCACCCAATTTATTCTTTTTTGCCAATCCTCAATGTTAACCTAAAGAAATAAAGTACTTTGAACAAATGCCATCAAATAAAGTATATTTAGTTCTTACTTTGGTCTCTTTCTTAATGACTGCTGAGGTGGTGTGGCTGGCTTTGGTTCTGGAGACTCCGGCGGTGAAGGGTCTCCACCAAGAAGCTCTGGAGGAAGTGGGAGGTCTGTAAGCAAGTGTCGTGGTCTCTGTTCTTTCTCTTTCTTCACAGACTTCAGAGGAAGAATTTCCTTTGGACTAAAGCACCAGAGAAAAGAAAAGTGTTATGAACTATTCAGAAGCTGATCACTGTTCCACATCTCCAAGGTTTAACACACATGGATATAATTCAGCTGCTACAATTATAGAGTTACTAATAGAAGTATTAGAGGGAATCAATGTAACCGATGTTGCACCATTTTAGCATTGAAGCTCAATATCTGATATACAGCTGAAATTTCAAAATTCTGGGGTTTAGAAAATGTATCACTTTTAATTCAATGGAAGTAAAAATAAAAGAACACAATAACTAATTTAACTACATTGAAATCAAAATTGTTATTTTTTTCTTAGCCACACACATTTTAAGTACCTTCTTCCTCCATGCCCACCATTCTACTCAAACATCATTGCTTGAAAGGATCTATGAACTCCAGGCCAAGGTTGACTATGTTTTTTTTTTTCCTTAAAGCAGCTATCTGCCCCTTTTAATTAGTAAAAAATTAACTAACTTTATTAATGCTGAAGTGAGGATTTGAAATATCCCCACGACTTGCTATGGCAAAACACTCTTAGATTACCAGAAATACATAGAAAACTGTCTACATGTAAGATTTATACTAACTACAGTTTTGTAAATGAACACTTTAAAATAGCATTCTCTCTATAGATTAGTGTTTGTCATCCATTCTTTTACAATTCCTGGGTATTATGATGTACTGCCTCCATAATTATTAGTTATAGAGATAGTGCTATATGCTGACTGACATGTGGAAAATTAGCAGTATAGTATCAATAATGTCCAACTCTACCAGCAAAGATGTAACAAAACTCTCATAATAACTTTTCTTTATACACTTTCAAAGTCTACAGCCCTTGCCAAACATAGAATACAAACAAACTTGAGAATTAAAACTGTTTGCTAGATTTGAAATTAGGAAAACAAATTCCTTGAAATCAAACCAGCTAGAGTCTTAAAAACAACTGATAGTTTCCGAAGTAACCTAGCTGGAACCTAGCTGGAAGAAAGTTATTTGCTTTCCAAACTTCTGCTGCATAATTCTCAAGATGGTAAATTGGTGGATAGAATTGCCTTTTTTTAGATGGAAATTTGGGTTCTGTGTCATATTCCAACACAATACTTACAAAAACAGTAGGCATTAAACCCAAATACTAGAAATTGACAATGTCTCTTTTCGTGCAACAGTTCACTATGCTTGCTATTTTTTTACAGTGTCTTTCTTCCAAAGAACTTTTGAAGCAAAAAATAAAATTATTTTAAGCACTATTTCTAAAATAATATTAATAATACACAGACAAGATATACATTTCTGTCTAGAATTACTTTAGGTTCATCAGACAGAACCTAGTCATGCTGCACCATTCAAGATTACAAAGGAACATAAAAATCCAGCTCTGCATCCCCAGAAATCTAAATATTGTGCTATCACTATTATATTTATTAGTTATAAATTCCCTACAGCATGATGAATATTTGACTCTGGAGAAAAGGCTCAAATTAAAAGAAAGTGGAAATAATGTGAAACTATAATGTAGCTGAGAAAAATTAGGTCACAGGCATAGTAAATCTTGGTCTTGAAATCCTCCCATCATCTTCTGTATGCGAGACACATGAAAACAGGGTAACATGTCCAGCAAGAAGGTAAATGAAGACAGCAACCAAGATGGCCAAGTTATACTTTACCACCCCCACTACCCCAAAAAATAAATATCTGATTTAAGATCACCATTCCTATCTACAAATATAGCAATCAAATACTGGTAACAAAATAAATCAATACACATTGACTATTTAGAGGGAACAATGGGTCAAAAAGCACATTGCTCGCCCATTTAAAAATTTTCTAGTCATGAATTCAGAGTTATGTTCATAAAAAGTACTGCAAGGCAAGAATAAATACTGAAAACAGTAGCATTATCAAGCAAGTCATTTAAGTCTAAAATTATTCTGACCAGCAATACATTGCTTGCATTTCAGATAAAGCCCTATCCAAGTTATTTTCTATTAAGAAGGTACATCTTTCATATCCTGCAAGAAATTCCCATTCCTGTCGACATTACTAGAACTTCAAGGTTGCAAAGGCAGCAAGCAGGTTACTATTACTGCAAATTCTACTGACTGCAGAATTTACTGCACCAGCTCAACAGTTTTCAGATACCAATCTTCCATCAGAACTGAGTGAAATAATATATTACGCTAACAGGCCTCTGTAGAATAGCAGTGTCTACAAACCTTACCTTTCCAACTCATCTTCCCCAGGCAAAATTGGTGGCAAAGGGAGTGGCGGCAACGTTGATGTTTTCAGGTGAGGAACAGCTATGGTCACAGAACCATGTCCCTTTGAGAAAGATTGCATGGTGGACTGGGAGTTAGCCTGAGAAGTCAAGGATGTTTTAGAAAGGGCAGAAAATGGCAGAGGAACTAAAGCAGGGCTTTGAATAGTAGATGACTGGGCAGATGGCAGAGGGGGAACAACTGGCAATGGAGGCAAAGGAGGCAAAGGTGGAGGAATCTGAGGAGGTGGGGATGATGAGGGTAAAGGAGGGAGTGACTTTACAGAAGGCAAAGGAGGTTGGACCTCTTGCTCAGATGTCTCTATTTCTTTTGGAGTCACAATTTCCTCCTTTGCTATAACAAGTTTCATATCTTTTGTTCCCTCAGTTTTTGAGTCTTTAACCAAAGGAGGACGTTTCTTTTCAGAATTTTCTGTCTTTGTTTTGACAGGCTCAGGAGTCGTTTTCATCTCTGTACTGTGCTGTAGAGTATTTACTGTCACCAGATCATGAGGACATTTTTCAGGCTTAGCCATTTTTGCCTTCCTGACATCGATTACAGACTCTTTTACTTCAGCTAAATTATTTTCTTTTCTAGACACCAAGCTAGACGAGTCCTTGATCTCCCTTCCGTCAATTTTTGCTGCAGCGGCTGCGGCTGCAGCCCTCTCCTTTTTCTTCCTACTCAGCTCAGCTCCTAAACTGGAAGTCAGTGGTAGCCGAGCAGGTGAGATACTGGAATGGCGACTGCGAGACCCAGTTCTCTGCTTTTTGTTATGAGATGAAGAATGCCTTGAATAAGTGGGACTTCTGCTTCGGGATTTCTTGGGCTTCCTGTGAAAACAAAATAGAATAAATCAGAATCCAAAAGCATCTCAACTGCCATACTTTTATATAAAAGTAAACCTCTAGCTCTCAAGAAGTTAGCTCAATAATTTATGTTCTGTGTTTCTATTACACAATGTTTCTTTTGAGATTACAAGATATGTGAACCGTGTCACTGCAGTTTGTAAACCATGTTTAAATGCTACATGAACCCAGCTGATTTATTCATCAGACCATGGTTAAAATAGGCCATGGTTTAGCTATTTCAAAACCTACACTATTTATAGATACCGACCATGATCCTTAAAGCTCCAGTACATTCCTGAACTTGCTACAGGTTTCTCTGTTTTTTTCTTGGACTCGCTTTATGTGCATAGGCTGAAATTGCAGCTTCCACTCACATATAACATAATTCAACAATCTTTATAGTACCACATGTTAAAATAAAAGGGGCCAAACATTTTAACCTGCATATATTTAGAACTTTTGCTTGGAATCTAGAAACCATGATATATCACCGTTTGCATGTGCAAAAACAAAGATATACACTCCCTGCACAAAACAAGACAGACATTTTTAATATTTACTATGTTTTTCTTTAAAGTGCTCTAACTGACAGATGGCAGGGAAGGAAGCTGAGCTGCCTTTGCTTGGGTCAGCATTGCTTTCAAATTTCACTTTCTCATATTGGTGGTTACTCTCCCAAGATGCCCTTAAATATTTATGTAATCAGAAAATAGCCTCACTGAAGTTACCTTTTCTTTCCTACCAAGAGGACTGAGAGTTCACTGGCCAGATCAGAAAGGAAGTAAATTTTCAATTGTTATTCAACATAGGCTATGTGTTTTCCACTACAGTGCAGCCATAGAAGGTTGTTGTGTGACTGTGAGCTAATAGCTTTTTTTTTAGTCCAACCTAGGTCATTGCCCTATCTACAGCTTCTGAAAAGTTATAATTAAAAAATTTTTAAATTAAAAGAACTGCTAAGACCAAAACTCAGTAAGTGTCAGAAATCCATATGCTGGTTCTTAGTTTTTCCTAATCCTTCCCTAACATTGAGGTATCTCAATTCTAATGTTACTGGACAAAACTGTTCTAAGAATCAGATCTCAACAGATTAGTAATCTTATCTAAATCATTCCTAATCCAAAACACTCCAACAAAATACTAAGATTTGAAAGCAATTTCTGCAGTTAATTATAGGAAGCTGAGATGTATGTAATCCTGAAGTGTAACTGAAGTACTTCAGGTCTTTGCAGTGTAGGTTACTAATCTAAAATTTAGAATATACAGTAAGTTTGAAATGTAAATGTTACCTGCCTCCTTACTTTTTAAAAAAAAATCAGTGAAATATATTAAAAGCTACCCCTTTATTTTAAGATTATTTAAAAGTTACCAGAAAGGAAACATGTAGTTAGGGATGAACTTTGGAGTTCCTGATACTATCTGAGCTTGGTTATTTGCTTGCAGACTTTTCATTACCCAACTAGGTAACATCATCAGTGCTACAAAGTGTGGAATTTGGTCCATATTTATATATTGTTTATATTCAAACATTTTAGTTATTTTAAAATCTTTAATATGTTCATTTTAACATAATATAGCTATCCAAGACTTGAAAACTAATTTTTAGAAATCCAGTTGCCTGGATCATTATATATGCAAGATTGTACAAACAGTTGTTTATGACAAGTACCTTTGATTTAAATTAAGCTGAAAAATAAATTAGGCCATGAAAGAGGCCAGACACAGCAGTAAGTAGTCCACAAAGCCAATAAGGGTAACTAATTAAACATGATTGAGAAAAGAGCATCACTAATCAATATGGCTGCAGCCTTAGGCCAATTATTCCAATTTTCTTTCAAGTTTTGAATAAGCTATCAATTAGTCCTTATTTGCTACTTTAAGCAAAGTTTTTATGACTTCCAATAGGAAAAGAGGTAGTTGTACTCTTGGGTATAGTAAAGCAATTTTACTGATGTTATTCTGGAAATATAAAGGCAGATCTCTATTAAGACCAAAGGGGAATGAATATTCTTTCTTGAATAACATTCAAGTTAATTTCTTAAATGTAACTAACCAAAAGCGGGATTCTCTCCTTGCGATTGTTTTGTCATTCCTAGAAAACACAAATTATCCAACAGGAGTTAAATAATAAGAGTTTTTTTGGCTAAAAAATGGTTACTCCCATGGAATGCACTCACTGGCTGAGTTCACACATCAAGCTGTAGCGTTTGTTTTAAAAGCTATGATGGCCTAATTTTACCACAGTACAATTAATTATAATCCAAACCACAAAGTTAAGTGATATGTGAACCAATCACAAATAAATATTAAATATTCTTCAGGGCACACTTCCAGGTAAGGCAACATACAGCATTCTCTGGTTTTTCATACACTCCAAGAGAGCACTCCCAGATTTAGCTTATGGTCACTCATTCACAGGATACAACTTGTAGGTCCCCCTTACTTTCTTTCTATCTGAGTTTTTCAGGTAGATACAATTAAAGCAGACAACATACACATTCCTGATCAATAGCTGGGAAATAATTAGGGACACACACACAAATCACTTTTATCCAAATACTGAGGCACAAGGGTTTTTTGAAATACAGAGAGACTGTGAATTTAAAACAAGAGAACTTTATGAGTTACATAAACATTTGCTCTCATACACACACATACACAATTACCCAAGCTTTCTTCAACTAGGCTGACAGGCACTAACTAGAGCTAGAGGGACAGAAGCCACCAAGTCTGGCACCAAAAAGTGAATGGATTTTAGGACCCCTTTTAGCCCCCCAAAGTCCTTGCTTTGTTGATTCACAAGTATGGTAGCTGTAGATCAGATGGCAGTATGCTCCATGTACTCAGGCTCAGTTTCCTTGTCTGGCCTAACTTTTTCAGTTAATAGTTAATTTTTTTCCTTTACACTTGGTTCTTTCTTAACTACCTCCCTAAAGGGATCTTTTAGATAAGATTCCTGGCTTGTTGTGTTCTCTGCTTATGCCTAATATCACAATATCCTACAATATTCCCAAAATTGAGGTCATCAAAATAAATCTGCAACAAAATCCTTTACAGGATATTTGAGCTCTAGTGACCCATATCCCATTCTCCAAGTTAGCAGTCTGCCAATCCTGCTTATTTAAGAATCCAACTTGAGAATTTGCTCTTGAACTTGCTACAGACACCTCATTCTATAGTGTATTGTACCAAACATTAAAGAAGCCATTCTCAGTTAATATGAAGTTTAGAGGAAGGGCATCTTTTTTTATAAAAGACTCTAGTGGAGAAAGTGAGTTAAAAATAGGTCAAGAATTTCAGAACCCGGGACTTCCGGTTTACCAGGCTTCGGCGGCGGCGGGGATTCGCGATCCTGCGCGATCCCTGTTGCGCTAGCCGTCTTGGTGCCTCCGATCCTGACGGGTCTGGAGGATAAGGCTGTAGAGGCAGCCGAAGATAGGGAGGATCCGGAGAGAGGTTTGGGGGTATCGCAGACCCCCTCCCCACCGGCATAACCTCCTTTTCTCAAGGCGGTGGAGCGGCGGTCAGCAATGGCTGCCACAAAGAAGCCGGCAGCTGGATAAGATTGTGCTGGAGGAAGAAGGAGAAAGAAGAAACAGGAGAAGTGAAAGTGCTGGCTGAGGCGGGAGAATAACAACTTTTAAATACCCTGGAAACTGAATTGCTTGAATTGCCTGAAAGATACATTGTATCCCTAAGAAGATTGGAAAGCGGCGGAGAAAGCTGTCAAGGGAAAGTTTTTTTTTTCTTCACTCTCCCACCTCATATAAAGCCAAGGGATAAAGGATTCCTGGACACTGGATTTAACAACTTAAGAAATCGGAAAACCTGTATTGGAGGTATGGATTTCTGAACAATTAAAGGAAAATTGTTGTTGTAAGTGGGAAGGGAGAGGAAAAAATAAATAAATTGGAGCAGAATTTGAAAAAGGAGGAGATTGCCTAGAACTTCAAAGAAAGATATATCTTAATTGGAACTTTTTGATTAAACAGTAACCCCAGAAAGAGAAATACAAGAAAGAAAGAAAAAGTATTAAAAGAAATAGTTTATTTGGATTCTTTGGAACTTTTTGGAATTATTCTTGATTAAAAATACTTGGGTGGTTGTTTTGGAAAAAGTTTTTCTCCTCACGATGGCATTGCTTGTGGATGAACTAAAAATTGAATATCAAAAATATAAAAAAGAAGATGGAAAAGATACTTTGGCCACTCTTTTTCAATTTCTAGAAATGGCGGTATGCACTTATGAAAAATTGACTACGCAGCAGGATGACTGGGACAAAGAAGAAGAAGAAACCATCTTTGATGAACAATGGGTTCCTTTTGGGGAGGAGAAAGAGGAAAAGAAAAAGGGGATTTTAAGGTTTGAAAAAACAATCAAAAAAGAGAAAAATGAGATGTAAGGTGGATACAAGGTTAGAAAACAACAGAAAGGGGGTAAGCAGAAGAAGAAAAGGGAGGAGGAGAGACAAAGGGGTAAAAGGGCAAGGAGAAAAATAAGCAAGAGAGAAAGGAGGGGATGAGAAGCCTTAATGGTGGGAAGCAAGATTTAAAGAAACAAAACTTATTTAGAGACAATGGGTAAATCTAATTGAAAAAGGGATTCTGGAAGGTACATAAGATTGTGTTTTTATATGTGTATTTAGAGTAAAATGTTTAAGATATAAATGAGTATCAATATATATGATTAGCTTTTTAATGGTATTGATAGTGGTTTTATATGCTTTTATTTTGTTTTTTGTTTTTCTCATAAAATTTATTGTGTAATTTTAGAATGTACTAAACAGAATCCCAATATAAATTAAGTGTTATATTAAGTATTATTAAGTTAGGGGAAAGAGTCAAAGCGTCACTCCAATCAGTGTACAGGAGAAGTATATTTAAAGAGAAAAGATGAATGGATAGCCGGAAATAGAACAGACAAAGAATGATAAGTATTATGAATTGAATTGAGATAAGATAAATAAAATAAAAATAAGAAAGATAAAGAAGGGAAGAAGCTATATAGAAAATTGAAAATGGTAATAAGATATGGAATGATATATAAAGTAAATATGATTTTTGAATTTGTGTCTGTGCGAAGAGTTTTAACCCGGGATCAAGCAGCTTTCAGAAAAGATGTTTTATGTTTTTTATGTTTTATGTTTTGTATGTTTGTGTATTGTTTTTGAAAGGCAATAAAATTCTAATTAGCAAGAAATATAATTTGGATAATAGAATGAAAAGGAGAAGTTGGGATAAGATACGAAGTTGAACAGATAACGTAAATATTACAATTTGGAACTATTTTGTATGTTCTATTGGTTTTCTTAGAAAAGATCTTTTATGTTATTATGCCTTGATTGTTTGTGTATTGTTTCGTAAAACTAATAAAATTTGTCTTTAAAAAAAAAAAAGAATTTCAGAACCCAACATATGTAGGTGAATGGGAAAAAGAGTTGGCAAACTAGAACACCAAAGCTTTGTAAAGTTTATAAATAAAAGAGAATATAAAAAATGAACAGGAATGAGATAGATGTTTCCTTGCAGTTTTACATATTTAAATATACAATACTTACTGTTTGTTCAGCTCAAACCCATTTACTCCACATATCATAAAGACTCAACCAGGTCACTTTCATAAGTTTTCTAAACTTATGAACGTGAGTTAGATGACAAAATGTTTACACATATTAACCAATCCTTTCTCAATAGACATGGAGATGCTTTGCTGATATTTGGCTCATAATCAACAGAAACACCAGCTCCATTTGTCCATTATTTAAAAGTAATTGCCAAGAGTTGAAGTACTGACCATCTTAACAATAGGAACAAAAAATATTGGATTCAAAATGCAGCCACCAAATATAGGGTTCATCAGTTTTTCTTTCACACTTGGTGAGAAGCTTGCCTAGTAATATTTGCTTGACAACATTTCAGTCATATAAAGTGCCTTATGTTAATGATTATATACTTTCTCTCATGTTCATTAACTATCTCATTATAGAGAGCAGAATGAAGCTGTGAGACACACAATTCATGAAGACCATCCTGTTGTGGTTTGCCAGCAGCAATCAGGTGGACGTTCCCGAGAAGCCTGTGCTGGGTGTGAGTGAGAGCAGGATGATTCATGGAAGAACAGCACAGGCAACTCGGGAGTAAGAATGCTAATTAATGGCCCCTCCCTCTAGGGAATATAAGTATGGTTTCAAACTGATTTTGCCTTTGCAAAAGGCAAAAGTTCGAAGGAGTTAGTGTGATGATTACAGACTCTGATTTATTGGACTAATTGGCTGCAAGCCATCTGTTATCTACAAAGAGGGTTATTTGTGGAATAAAGCTGTGAACGTTTCAGTTTTGGAGTTTATCTATGTTTGCTTTGGTAAACTTCGGCTGGGACAGAACACATCCAGAATTCACAACAGGAAGAGGAGAGTTCTGTGAATCTTCAAAATAATGTGATAAGATTATTGTTTAGCTCTGCTAGAATGCTAGCTGCTTCACTGAAAATACTCCTACTTGAACGCCAAGATTCTGCATTAAAAAGCGTTAACAAAAAATTATAGAATCTTATCCATGGAAATGTTAACGATGTAATGCCCAGTGATAACCAGTATTACCAACTCCAGACATTTATTTATTTATTTATTTATTTATGGTGACTCGAGGCGGCTTACAGAATGTAAAACGATATTTAAAATTAAAAAATAATAAAAACTAACAAAAGGAATCAAATAGGTTAATAAAGTACAATAGAACAAAATCTGGAAAAAATAAAAAATCACCCAGCTCCCACCCTCCGCCCTGACGACAGCAGATCACACAAGCCATTTAATGGGCTCCATCCCGTTCTGGGTTTCTCAGACCCGCTGGCAGAACCAGGTCTTCAGTGCCTTCTGGAAGAGGGGGCCATTCTAATCTCTGGGGGAATGATGTTCCAGAGAGAGAGAGCCACCACCGAGAAGGCCCTTCTTTTGGGTCCCACCAGGTATATCTCCCTCAGGGATGGGACCCGCAGCATTCCCTGCCTCCCCGTTCTAATGGGTCAGGTAGATTTGACCGGCCACAGGTGTTCCCTCAGATAATCTGGTCCCAAGCCATGAAGGGCTTTAAAGGTGACAACCAGCACCTTGAATTGCACCCAGAAGCAAATCGGCAAGCAATGCAGCTCCCACAGGAGAGGTGAAACATGTGCATATTGGGGTCTGGACAAAACCATGCAGGCCCCTGCAGTTTGCACCAACTGGAGCTTCCGGATGCTCTTCAAGGGCAGCCCCATGTAGAGCGCATTGCACATTGCAATAATCAAGACAGGAAATGACCAGGGCATAAGTGACTTTGAGTAGGAACCATTGGTCCAGGAAAGGACATAACTAGTGCACAACCCACAGTTGTGCAAAGGCCCTCCTGGCCTTATTTAAAGTAAATGATCAGTATAAAGCTTAGAATCAATGATAAATGTTGATAGGAAAGAGGACTATTTTCTAAGTTCCTTTCTGCTTTTAGGTTTCAATAATTAGTTGTTAATATTACAGTTCAAAGGAATAATATGAATATTTTAGCTATACTATATATAGCTAAAATTCCTATATATTCCTATATAGCATTCATAAATATCAGAAGATGAAATCAAAGATGATTTTTGAGCACATAACTGTTGTTTTTCTAAACACGTATGAACAAAATATCTATCCCTACTTAAGAAAGGTCCAGTAAAATCATTGTGATATAACTATCACACTATATGAAAAATCATGAAGGCTGATAAAACCTGATAATTCAAACTCTATATTGAAATGGTATATTAAATATAGTTCATTTTCTTTGAATTGAGTTCAATTTGCTAAAGAAGAAAGTTCCTTGCAACACTGGTTTACGTATTTACTAAGCCCATTCTGTCATCACTTCCAGTTTTTTAATTTCATAAAAACTGAAAAACCATAATATATATCATGAGAATGAATTAAGTTGCAGTTTTAGTTTTCAGAAATTTCTGATTACATTTATACATCTGACTATAGCACAATGAAAGCAATTAACAGTAAATCTTGGCAGCTGTTTCTTGCTTACACACCTGGCACAGAAGCTATCCATCTACACTAACTATAATGTAATGTCATCCATCTTTAATGCTGTAGTTCATGCCAATCATGATTTGATCATTGATTCTAGTTTGCCAAGTTTTGATGACATGACAAATTAAACCAAAGATATGTTGAAAAATATGCAAGACCAGTGCTCACTGGCACTAAGTTTTCATATTATATGATTCTATTTCATATCATGGTTTAGCTTGATTCCCCATCAGTTCAGTGTTATACTGGCTGTCCTGGCTTTTTTTCAACTTCATTCTCCAATAAGATAGAAACTATTACTTAGGGTACAATAATTTGGAAGACTGAAAAACAAGTTTGTACCTTAAATCATCCTGCTTTAAGCCACATGTGTTAGGCTCCAACTCCATTCTCAGGAGCATAAGCATGCTATCTTAAAATAATATAATTCAACACATAGGGCCGCATCATGGTGAGAAAGATTACCCTACTGAATCAGATGAATATAAAAAAATTTGTTCCAAGAGACAATAACAATTCTTGGACTTTATTCCCTTTAGTTACATTTTACTTAGGAGGCTCAACGATTCTGATATAAGTATGAAGACCAGTACCTGGAAACAGGACTACGACTCAGAGACCGCTTGGAAACAAAAGGACTGCTGGAGCGCCTTCGATTGAATGGACTGGGAGATCTTCCACTGTATGATCCACTTCCTCTTTCATAACTGGATGAGCGCCTCCTGTTGTATGGACTGACCGACCGCTGTCTCTTGCCATAAGGACTGGGAGAACGCATACTGGATTGGTAGGCAGCAGGTTCCTTATATGGAGGGCTGACTGATGGTCGTCGTGAGGATACACTAGGACTCTTCTTATATGAATCATAGTTACTGGATGTATGTGAGCGTGGAGGGCTGTTGTCATAGTCCTGTGAATAGGATGCACCTGAGGGACTGTCATCTTGTTTTGGACTATCTGACCATTTACGGTGTGGGCTTCTGGATTTCCGCTTTGGACTGTCCAATGACTTGTAACTTTTAGGGGCATCTCTTTTCCGATGACTTTTACTGTGATCCTTGTGGCCAGATTTTGCCTCCCGTTCTTTTCTAGACTTCTCCTTATGCAGTTTGGCTGCACGGGACTCTTTGCTACTGCTCTTGAATGATTTAGATGAGTGGTCATCATTCTCCTCCTGTAGTCTTTTGGAAGTACCAGATAGTCTGTCTTTACTAGAACTCAACTTGCCCGAGGACTCTTGGTTTCTGTCCATTTTCTTCTCGTCTCCCAGCTTACTTTTCATCAACTCACGGACACGCCTGTGTTGATGATGGCGATGTCTATGTAGTCTATCAGTCTTGTCTGATGTTCCTTTTCTCTCATCATTTTCTCTGCGTTCCAACTTGAGGACTGCTTCATCTGAGAAAGTGTCAGAATCAGAGCTGATATCGTCATATTCTACCAATGGCTTGATCATGCTGCCAAGAGGTGCTCCTCCTTCTTGGGACCCCAACGGCGAATCTTTGGAATGCCTGGATCTGTGTCTTTTATGCTTGGAGAGTCGATGCCTTTCTCGGCTGTTTGAGCTACCGGACACTGCATCTTGATGCAAAGACCCCCCACCTCCCGTATCCTTCTTGCCGCCATGTCTCTCCGGGTTTGGCATTCCTTCTCCACTGTGCTTGAAAAGAGGGAGGAATCCTCCAAAAACCCCAAATTCTACTCTTTAAGCCCCTCCCCCTACAATGGAAGGGCTACTTTTTCTTTTGTTAGCTATGTCCTACATTCAACCCACCCTTGGTCTCTTTATCAGGATAAATGTGGTTACTCTAAGAATACCTGATTCTGCAATTACACGCAGAATGTAATTGAAAGAAGCTAAAGAAGCTACTTAAGGAAATAGATCTGAAACTGAGTTGAGCTGCCTTTCACCTGGAGGAAATATTCTCCAAAATATCAAAATATCCTCTGGTCTCACACTTCACATATAGGAAAGGAAGAGACGATGTTTTAAACCCTGAGCAAGAACATGCTCTTCCTTTACTCCAAGTCTAAATTAACTCCCACTTTTAGGGTATTAATTGTTCAAAAGGATTGGTTAAAGGGAAAACCCAGTTTGTAAATAGGTAAGAAGCTGAACTTTACAAACGCCAAAAAAGTAAGTAAGTTCTGGAGACCAGTCACTTCAAGGTTTTTGAAAAAGCCCCCCACCCAAGAGTAGTCTCTCAAAGTACTTAAACAGCGGACTGCCTTGGGTCGAGGTTGCCTTGCCACTAACTAAAGGTCCCAACGTCCCTACAAAATGAAAGTAGGGACTGAATTTATTTGCTATTTCCTTAACTTCCTGAGAGGCTGACTATATACACTTCCAGCCCGCCCCGGGGCCTCGCTCACCGAGCAAATCCCGGAGGCCCGTGACCAACCCAAGAGCCTCTACTAAGGGGACACCCCTTCCTCAACCTGAACCTCTAGTGAGTTCCCCAAGTTAAAATTCCCATCTTTTTTTACCTACTTCCCAGACCGAAACGGCGCTGTTTCCAGATTGGGGGGGAGGGGAAGGGAAGAGGAAGGCAGGATAGTGAGGAGGGAAGGTTAGCCACCAATTCTCGCGAGAATACGAAAAAATAATCGCCCACGTTGTCGTCCTCTGAGCCGCCGACGCCGTGGCTTCTTTTGGTATACCTCGGAGGTTCCTTTCCCCCAACTCCTCTCTACCAGCTCCTATTTCTCCAAATACCGCGAGAACACGCGCCTGCGTGCGCGTGTATTTATTCTCACGCAGGCGCAGGCGCTCCCGCACAGGCCGAGTTTTGCGAAGTCTCGCGACGCCCGCCCAGAGATCAGAGATGGGACGGAGGTTATTCTGGTTTCTGACCTGCTGGGGGGGTTTCTTAGACGAGAGTTGCTGCTATGATCTCGCGGGATCTGGGTTTGGGGTTTCCCTCCCCCAAAGCATGGACGGTTAAAGATTAAAATGCACTATTAATTAAACATTTCTTTTTGAAAAACCTAGAAGACCGAAAAAGAAGAGGGAGTTTGCTTTCTGGCAGTCATTTTTCCTCTCAACAGTGGGGAGAAAAAACGTAGTTTAGATGTGTTGTAACGCTTTTATACGATCCTAGACCATTCTAATTTTCTGCTATGGAGTATATTAAACTTTATCACAAGTCAATTGCGGACATTTTTGTTTTTTCACAAAAACGTGATGAATTTCCTCGGGAATAAAAACAATTTGATTTAGAAATGGCGCCCCCCTTGCCTTTTTCTCTCAATGCATGCTTATTAAGAAACTTGGAAAGAACATCCTGCCAGGATCAGACGTGAGGGAAAAAGAATGACATTTATTGAAAAGCATACTGTACTTGAAAAACAAATGAAAATAAAAAAGCGGCCATTTATGCATGTTTAAAGAAGTCGCTCCTTCAATGAGGAATTCGATAGCACAGGCGGGGGAAAGGGAGACGGAGATAGAGGCGATTTTAAATATCGCGAGAATTACTAGCCTTCCTGCCTTTGCACTGGCTGCCATGCGGGATTCTCGCATGACTTCCTGCTCTACATTTGTCTGTTTCGAGCCCGGAGAGGAGGAGCAGGGAGGTCTCGCGCGGCGGGGATGGGTGGGATGGCGGTTGCTTTGCAGTAGTCGGGACTGAGGGAGGCTGCTTTTGCTG